>NC_092342.1:58022500-58300000 GCF_046630445.1 Rutidosis leptorrhynchoides
TGTTTTAATTTCTATGAAAGAATGTATATTATTGTGAAAGTAGTAAGTATAGTTGATAATTTGCTTAATTAGATTCGAAGAATGTAACATATTAATTGTGAATATATACGGGTATTACCTACCCGTTAAAAAAAATTTCACAATTAATATTTTGAACAAAAGAATTTTATTACAGTCCTTATGAAAATATATATGTATATATTCTCTTAAGATATAACATAGATTTTAATGAGTTAATACTAAATTAAAACTCATTCGATTTACGGTTGGAACTAGAATTTAATAATCCCTTGAAGGCTTTAGAGATTACATAAGTATTTCTTCAATAATATTGAAATTATGAATCAATACTTCGTTATTTGCTGAGGCGTGATGTTGTTTTTCGTTAAATTCTTGTGAACTTCGCAAAGTACGAATGATGTTATCTGAAAAGTTTTGGTTACATCGATGATGAAAGTGTAAAATCAACTATATATTTGATTTATTAGAAATTGGAATTTGTTAAATTTAGACAGAGATTGTAGTTAACGATAGTTAAGTTTCGGCCGAAGGACGTACATTATTGAATATTTGTAATATGAATTAACCGAGTAGTTAAGATTCACACACAATAGCTTGGTACGGAAAGATTTATTTTTATTTCAAAAAATATATATATATATATATATATATATATATAAAATATACGTATAATTTCTTCAGAGGGAATGAGTTAATTCTTCATAACTCGTTGATACAATATACGCGTTATTGATTCGTAATGATGTCCACAGTGATTCTTGAACTGACGGAGTTTGTGATGTTATAGGTGTTGTTGATTTTGATGTTGACTCTACTGACGATGCTGGTGACGCTAAAAATACTGTTGATGCTGTTGGTACTCCTTGGTATCTATGGTACGTATAGACCATAATTAAAAGCATGTCAGGGGACATTGCCTTAACAGTTGCTTGTTCAACGCTTTCCTTTACAACCGGACGGTAGTTTACCGAAAGGTAATATACGGAACAAGTAAACTGGACGTGTTGCTTTCCAAATACAAGGTTAGCAAGTGGGTGACACAAAACCATAAGTTTTGAGCTAAAATTTTCAAATCTGAAACCCACCAAACCCACAAAAATATTTTGCAAACACCGGTAAAGGGTTATCCCGGAAAACTTATCTAGGGTAAAAACTAGATTTAATTTTCAAAAGATCAAATGTTTTCATAAAGATCCAATTTCCTTAATGGATCTAAATTTTTATAGTCATGTGGGACTGTAAACCATATCGTTACTACCATTGTTCATACCACCGTATAGAAATCACTGATGTACAAAGTGTGAAGAATAAAGAAGTGATTCTAGTATTTCAAGACGATATTGCTTGAGGACAAGCAACGCTCAAGTGTGGGAATATTTGATAATGCTAAAAACGAACATATATTTCATAGCATTATTCCTCAAGAAAGACAAGCTTTTAGTTGCAATTGTTCTATTTACAAGTGATATTCGTTTAAATAATAAAAGGTGAAGACAAAAGACAGATTCGACGAATTGAAGACGCAAACGACCAAAAAGCTCAAAAGTACAAAAGACAATCAAAGAGGTTCCAATTATTGATAAGAAACGTCTCGAAATTACAAGAGTACAAGATTCAAAACGCAAAGTACAAGATATTAAATTGTACGCAAGGACGTTCGAAAATCCGGAACCGGGACCAGAGTCAACTCTCAACGCTCGACGCAACGGACTAAAAATTACAAGTCAACTATGCACATAAATATAATATAATATTTAAATAATTCTTATAATTATTTATATATTATAATAAATAATAAAAACCGTCGGCAAGAAAGACTCCAAAGGGACTGAGCTGTAATTTCATTCTCCGCGACTCGCGGAGTTTGAAGGCAAAAATGCCGCGAGTCGCGGAGCCCCAAAAATCGAAAATCCCTATAAAGCTCGCGCATTCTGATCGTAAAAATTTACCAAATATATATCTCTCTCTCTCAATATATCGTATATATTTATATTTATATTTTAATTTTAATTTTAATTTTAATTTTAATTCTAATAATAAGGGTATGTTAGCGAATGTTGTAAGGGTGTAAGTCGAAATTCTGTCCGTGTAACGCTACGCTATTTTTAATCATTGTAAGTTATGTTTAACCTTTTTACATTAATGTCTCGTAGCTAAGTTATTATTATGCTTATTTAAAACGAAGTAATCATGATGTTGGGCTAATTACTAAAATTGGGTAATTGGGCTTTGTACCATAATTGGGGTTTGGACAAAAGAACGACACTTGTGGAAATTAGACTATGGGCTATTAATGGGCTTTATATTTGTTTAACTAAATGATAGTTTGTTAATGTTAATATAAAGATTTACAATTGGGCATCCCTATAAATTACCATATACACTCAATCGGACACGATGGACGGGGTATTTATATGTACGAATAATCGTTCATTTAACCGGACACGGGAATGGATTAATAGCCACTAGAATAATTAAAACAGGGGTGAAATTACATTCAAGGGTAATTGGTGTAATTGTTAACAAAGTAGTAAAACCTTGGTTTACACGCAGTCGATAACCTGGTGTATTCATTAAACAAAGTATTAAAACCTTGTAACAATTCGAATCCCCAATTAGTTGGAATATTTAACTTCGGGAATAAGAATAATTTGATGAGGACACTCGCACTTTATATTTATGACTGATGGACTGTTATGGACAAAAATCAGACGGACATATTAAATAATCCAGGACAAAGGACAATTAACCCATGGGCATAAAACTAAAATCAACACGTCAAACATCATGATTACGGAAGTTTAAATAAGCATAATTCTTTTATTTCATATTTAATTTCCTTTATTTTATATTTAATTGCACTTCTAATTATCGCACTTTTATTTATTGTTATTTAACCGCACTTTTAATTATCGTACTTTTTAATTATCGCAATTTTATTTTATCACACTTTTATTATTCGCAATTTCATTATCGTTATTTATTTTACGCTTTAAATTAAGTCTTTTATTTATTTAATATTTTACATTAGGTTTTAACTGCGACTAAAGTTTTAAAATCGACAAACCGGTCATTAAACGGTAAAAACCCTCCTTTATAATAATAATATTACTTATATATATATTTGTATTTTTATAAAAGTAAACTAATATAGCGTTGAGCTTTGTTTAAAAAAAAAAGATTCCCTGTGGAACGAACCGGACTTACTAAAAACTACACTACTGTACGATTAGGTACACTGCCTATAAGTGTTGTAGCAAGGTTTAAGTATATCCATTCTATAAATAAATAAATATCTTGTGTAAAATTGTATCGTATTTAATAGTTTTTCCTAGTAAAATATAAACTATTTCGTATACCTTAGCTTTGACATCAAGTATTTTTGGCGCCGCTGCCGGGGAACTTTCTAAACGCCGGAAGCGCAACGCTAATATATATATAAAAAAAAGATTTTTAGTTAACTTTTATTAAAATTCGTTTTTGTAAAAATACGTTTTAATTATTCAAAAATATAAAAAGAAAAACAAAAATATAAGTATTTTTAAGATTTTGTTAAATATTTAAGTTTTATAAGTTTCTTTATTTTTATTTTAGTTTATAAAAATATAAGTTTTATTTAAATATCTTTTATTTATATAAAAACAGAAAACAGAAAATAAAAAAAAAAAAAAAAAAAAGCGTCGAATTTAAATAAGCTGTCATCTGAATTTCTGAACCCCGCGACTCGCGGGGTTTGGTGTTTTAAATACCGCGACTCTCGGAGATAACCTGACACGCCTACAGAAGCCCTAATTCAGCATTAATTACGGTTAATTATTAATTATTATTATTATAACCCTAACTAATTATTATTATTATAATTACTTTTACTTTTTATTTAATTTATATATTTTAGTTAAATTAGTTTAATTAAATTGTAAAATTAGTAGTTTTATTAAATAAATAATATAAAAATAATATTTTTATAAAAATTGTACTTTTTACAACTTTTTGTATATTTTTATATTTTGTCCCTTTTTAATCGTTTTAGCGTAATATTTGTATTTTTAGCTCATATTTAATTTTAAACATAGTTTTTGCTATAGTCATTTTTACTCCTAGATTTTTAGGCTTTGCCGTAGAATTCCTTAAGTGCTTTTTCTTTAGACTAAGATTTAGGTGCTTTAGAATTTTGCGACGCCTTTTTAAGTTTTAGTTTCTTTTTAAGTTATTTCCATTTGGGATTTAGTTTTTCCTGTAAGCTTTAATATTTTTAGACACCTTTTACTATGTATCAATTATCATTCCAATTAGTAATTTCAATTTGCGATTATAATTTTAAGTTAGTTGTAGTAATAAGATTAGGTTAGTCAAGTATTTTTAAGTTTTATAAGTTTCTTTTAATTTTTTTTCGTCACCTTTTATTTTTCAACCATTTTTTCTTTTTCGACCTTTTTCGACGAACTCTTTTTCTCTCTTATTTCTCGCCATTCTAGTTTTTAGGACTTAGAATTTTTTCTACTTCTTAATCTAAATTTTCTTAAAATTACGAAAATTTATTTTAAGTGGTTAAATTGATAGACATCAAAAATTTCTTGTTCATAGTAATAGTTGGATTTGTACGTGGACCGGGTTATTGGAGCCAAACAGTCCTCAATTATATTGAGACCAAACGAATCCTACCCCTCTGCTGCATCTTTTGGCTATTCGAAACGTGGGCAAAATCAGAAAATTCTATTGGTTGGATAACTTATTATAATTTTTCTTTCCTTTTTAAAACTAATAGGATATTCAGTGAATGCACCGAGCAAGACGTTCATCACCTTTTGTACGTTCACCACCTGTAACTAGATCAAGACATTTAGCAAATATAACCGCCGTTGATTTTTCTTTAGAATCATCATCCAGTCGACCAAGTACTTCAGTTCAAATTTCCGATAATCCATTTTTTGAACTCGACCTCACAATTGAGAATCCGGAGAATATTCAGGAACGGTTCGTAGATCCTGAACCACTAAACTTTCCTTCGGAACCACCAATCATTCAAACAGAGATTGTTGAGGAACGAACCATTAAATCAGAATCATCTAGTGATACCGATTCAACAAATTCAATTATGGAGAATCTGGAACCTTTAAGTATGGAAGACCGAATGAGAGCTAAACGCACTGGCCAAGGTCACGCAATTACTCATCCAGACATTAATGCACCAGATTATGAAATCAAAGGACAAATTCTACACATGGTGACTAATCAATGCCAATTTAGTGGGGCGCCGAAGGAAGATCCAAATGAACATCTACGTACCTTTAATAGGATCTGCACACTATTTAAAATCCGAGAAGTGGAGGATGAACAGATATATCTCATGTTATTTCCCTGGACTCTAAAGGGAGAAGCCAAAGATTGGTTGGAATCATTACCTGAAGGGGCGATTGATACATGGGATGTTTTAGTTGACAAATTTCTTAAACAATTCTTTCCTGCATCTAAAGCCGTAAGACTTCAAGCAGAAATTGTTACGTTCACACAGAAACCAAATGAAACTCTATATGAGGCGTGGACAAGATATGGAAAGTTATTAAGAGGATGTCCGCAACATGGTTTAGACACCTGTCAAATAGTACAAATATTCTACCAAGGATGCGACATCACTACAAGAAAAGACATAGATATAGCAGCTGGTGGTTCTATTATGAAGAAAACCGAAACTGATGCTTACAAAATTATTGATAACACTGCTTCCCACTCACATGAGTGGCACCAAGAAAAAGACATCATTAGATCATCTAAAGCAGCTAGAGCCGATTCTAGCCATGACTTAGATTCCATTTTCGCAAAGATAGATGCTGTGGAGAGACGAATGGAAAAGATGACTAAGGATATTCACTCAATACGAATTAGTTGTGAGCAGTGTGGAGGACCACATTTGACAAAAGATTGTCTCAGTATTGAATTAACAATGGAACAAAGAGATAATATTTCATACATAAACCAAAGGCCTGGAAATAATTATCAGAATAATTATCAACCGCCAAGACCGATTTACAATCAAAACCAAAATTATAACCGAAATATTCCATACAACAACCAACAAGGACCTAGCAATCAACAAGTATCTAATAATACTTACAATCAGCAAAGACCTAATTTTCAAAACAAACCACCACAACAAACCGATGATAAAAAGCCAAATTTAGAAGATATGATGACGAAGCTAGTTGAAACTCAAACGCAGTTTTTCACATCTCAGAAACAAACCAATGAACAAAATGCTCAAGCATTTAGAAATCAACAAGCTTCTATTCAAAATCTAGAACAAGAAGTAAGTAACCTAGCAAGGTTAATAGGTGAAAGAAAACCGAGAAGTTTACCGAGCGATACAAATGCTAACCCCCGAAATGAAACAGCTAAAGCCATTAACACAAGAAGTGGCACAACACTTAAACCACCTGAAATACCTGTAACTTCTGATGAAACCATTCCTACTCCACAAGAACCACAACCTGATCAAGATAAGGAAAAAGAACCGGTAGTTGAAAAGGTTAATGAAGATAACACAGTTAAGGATAAACCTTATGTTAAACCATATCAACCACCACTTCCTTACCCGAGTAAAATGAAGAAAGAGAAACTTGAAGCCGAGCAATCCAAATTTTTGGATATGTTTAAACAGATAAATGTAAATCTTCCTTTCATTGATGTGATTTCAGGAATGCCTAGATATGCTAAATTCTTGAAAGATCTAATCTCAAATAGAAAGAAAATGGAAGAACTCTCGGCTGTTACTATGAATGCTAATTGTTCAGCAGTGCTGTTGAATAAGATACCAGAAAAACTATCTGATCCAGGAAGTTTCACAATTCCATGTTTTCTGGGTAGTCTTAGTTCAATAGAAGCATTGGCAGACTTAGTTTCTAGTATAAATCTAATGCCGTATTCACTATACGCTAAACTAGACCTTGGAGAATTGAAACCAACCAGAATAAGCATACAACTAGCCGATAGATCAATAAAATATCCTAGAGGGATAATGGAGAACATGCTAGTTAAAGTTGGTACTTTAGTATTTCCAGTAGATTTTGTTGTTCTGGACATGGAAGAAGATTCTCAAGTTCCTCTCATATTAGGAAGACCATTCTTAAACACGGCTAAAGCAATGATAGACGTGTTCGGTAAGAAACTGACCCTAAGTATAGAGGATGAGAGTGTTACCTTTTCAGTTGATAGAGCAATGCAACAACCACAATCTGCAGATGATACATGTTATTATATTCAAACTATAGATGCACATGCAGAATTATTAGAAGAATTTCCAGAATTACAAGGAACAGGAGAATGTTCTTTAGGAGAAGGTAATGAACCAATTGATGAAGCTGAAATGTTAGCTACACTTATAGCTAATGGATATGAACCAACAACAGAAGAAATTCAAATGCTAAAAGAAGAAGACAGATATCGATACAAATCATCGATAGAAGAACCTTCGAAATTAGAGTTAAAGCCACTTCCAAACCATTTGGAATACGCTTATTTACATGGTGAATCTGAATTACCTGTAATAATATCGTCTTCTCTTACTGAAAATGAGAAATCACAACTCATTTCTGTGTTGAAAGCTCATAAACCAGCCATTGCATGGAAGATTCATGATATTAAAGGAATAAGTCCTTCGTATTGCACACATAAAATCCTTATGGAAGAAGGTCATAAAATGTATGTGCAACGCCAACGAAGACTAAATCCTAATATGCAAGATGTAGTTAAGAAAGAGATTATTAAACTGCTAGATGCAGGTTTAATTTATCCAATCTCTGATAGTCCATGGGTAAGCCCAGTTCAATGCGTGCCTAAGAAGGGTGGCATGACTGTCATCACAAATGAGAAAAATGAGCTTATTCCTACTAGGACTGTAACAGGATGGCGTGTATGTATTGATTATAGAAAATTAAATGATGCCACCAGAAAAGATCACTTTCCCTTACCTTTCATTGATCAAATGTTGGAAAGATTAGCCGGAAATAGCTACTATTGTTTTCTAGATGGATTTTCCGGATATTTTCAAATTCCAATAGCACCCGAGGACCAAGAGAAAACCACATTCACGTGCCCTTATGGTACTTTTGCTTACAAACGCATGCCATTTGGACTTTGTAACGCCCCTGCAACCTTTCAAAGGTGTATGATGGCGATTTTTCACGACATGATAGAAGAATGCATGGAAGTATTCATGGATGACTTTTCAGTCTTCGGTGATACATTTAAATCATGTCTAGTTAATCTGGAACGAATGCTAATTAGATGCGAAAAATCAAATCTAGTACTTAATTGGGAGAAATGCCATTTCATGGTTAAAGAAGGCATCGTTCTTGGACATAAAATTTCAAAAGAAGGAATTGAAGTGGATAGAGCTAAAGTAGATGTAATTGCTAAACTTCCACATCCCACCAATGTTAGAGGAGTTAGGAGTTTTCTAGGGCATGCCGGTTTTTACCGACGTTTCATAAAAGATTTTTCTAAAATTGCCACTCCTATGAATAAACTCCTAGAAAAGGATGCGCCATTCATCTTTTCAGATGAGTGTATCAAATCTTTTAATATTCTTAAAGAGAAACTCACTAATGCGCCGATCATGATAACACCAAATTGGAATCTACCATTTGAACTAATGTGCGATGCAAGTGATTTTGCAATGGGAGCCGTTTTAGGACAAAGGATTGAAAAACGATTTCAACCTATATATTATGCTAGTAAGACATTACAAGGAGCACAAACGAACTATACAACTACTGAAAAAGAACTCCTTGCTATTGTCTTTGCTTTTGACAAATTTCGATCATATCTCGTTCTAGCAAAAACGGTGGTCTATACCGACCATTCTGCTCTTAGATACCTATTTTCAAAACAAGATGCTAAACCAAGATTAATCCGTTGGATCTTACTCTTACAAGAGTTTGATATTGAAATCCGAGATAAAAGAGGAGCAGAAAATCTCGCCGCTGATCATCTTTCTCGTCTTGAAAATCCCGAATTAGAAGTTCTAAATGAATCAGCCATACAAGACAACTTTCCTGATGAATATCTATTGAAGATAGATTATAAAGAAATCTCATGGTTTGCAGACTATGCAAACTACTTAGTTTGTGGATTCCTTGAAAAAGGATTATCGTACCAAAGACGAAAGAAATTCTTCAGTGATATAAAACACTATTTCTGAGAAGATCCACACCTGTTTAAAAGTTGTCCCGATGGAATAATACGCCGATGTGTATTTGGAGATGAAGCTAGTAAAATTTTAAACCATTGTCACACAGGACCAACAGGAGGGCATTATGGGCCTCAACTAACAGCAAGAAAAGTTTATGATGCTGGATTCTATTGGCCTACAATTTACAAAGACGCACACCTTCTTTGCAAATCCTGTGATGCTTGTCAAAGGGCCGGAAAAATAAGTCAACGTGATGAAATGCCACAAAATGTCATCCAAGTATGTGAAGTATTTGACATTTGGGGTATTGACTTTATGGGTCCATTTCCAAAATCTCATAATAATCTATATATACTCGTAGCCATTGATTATGTATCTAAATGGGCGGAAGCACAAGCTCTCCCAACTAACGATGCACGAGTTGTAGTCAACTTTTTAAAACGTCTTTTTGTAAGGTTTGGAACACCGAAAGCTTTAATAAGTGATCGGGGTACTCATTTCTGTAATAATCAACTTGAGAAAGTTCTTAAAAGATATGGAGTAACTCATAAAATCTCCACCGCATATCATCCACAAACAAGTGGACAAGTTGAAAATACCAACCGAGCTTTAAAACGTATTCTAGAGAAAACCGTAGGATCAAATCCGAAGGAATGGTCCATTAAATTGGAGGATGCACTCTGGGCTTTTAGAACAGCCTACAAATCTCCAATTGGAACCACACCTTTTAGACTTGTTTATGGAAAAGCATGTCATCTTCCAGTAGAAATTGAACACAAAGCATTTTGGGCTTTGAAAACATGTAATCTTGATTTACATGAAGCTGGACGTCTACGATTAAGTCAACTAAACGAATTAGAAGAATTAAGACATGAAGCATACGAAAATTCGTTAATCTATAAAGAAAGAACGAAGAAATGGCATGATAAAAGAATCAGAAGTTCAAAAGAATTTAAAGAAGGAGACAGAGTTCTTCTTTTCAATTCACGATTCAAGCTATTTCCTGGAAAATTGAAATCAAGATGGTCTGGACCATTCATAGTCAAAAGAGTTTTCCCATACGGAACGATAGAATTGATAAATTCAAATGGGATTGAATTTAAAGTTAATGGTCACAGAGTTAAACATTACATACAAGGTCCGATGGAAGTCGACAACGAAGTTAATCACAATTTTGACACCACATCTAACTAAGTGTGGGGAGAATCAAGTCTTTAAAGGATAATATGTATTTCTGTTAGAGTTAGATTGTCTGTTTTTGTGTAGTTCTCGAAAATGGAACCCGAATGGTCTTTCCCTAGCAGACCCTAAAGAACTAGTCTTCTCCCCCCATTCTGAATTTTTATTTTTTTTAGGTTTTTACGAAATGAAGACTGCCTGTGAACTAAACCATGGTCTAATGCTACACGCTTTGATCACTAAAAGCAATAATGACATACTACCGAGTGAATTAGTATCAGTAATCAGAGAAAGAATGGACGGAGTTAGAAAAGAATCTAGATGCGAAGATAATAAGTTACAATTTGGTAAAGGAAAATCAAAATCCGCAGCGAAAAGAAGAGCACGACACCTAGAACGATGTCACAAATGCGGAAAATGGTCACATGGAGGTAAATGTTCAAATAATCAAACCTATTCAAATACCGAATTTGTTACTTTATGCAGAGACGGACCGTTCATATGTTTAGAAGAAAAGACACTGAATGCTCGAGGTTACGCCTATGTAGCCATGGAAAACCAATTAAACCGACTATCTTATGAATGGGATAGATCATATAACTAAGAAATCTATTCCACAGGTATGTCTGTACAGTTTTTATTTTTATTTTTATTTTTAACCTTTTGATAATAAACGCTAATTTGTTCGCTAAAAAGTATTAAATTGGTATTAAATAAAATTAGGTTTGGCGACCGAAATTATTGATATTATTCAAAAATTTATTACATCACTGCGAAATTTAACGTTTATTCTTAAGGTATAAATATCTTTAAACAATCAACCCAAAATATTTCAAAAATTCGTCATGAGTTAAATTAGGTCTTGGAACCGAAATTACTTTACCGAAAAGAGGGGCGCATATTTTTGATAATATTTGATTGATTAAAGTGGGATAAAAAGCCAAAAAGATTTTTAATTTTTCTTTTTACCATGTTTTTAAAATTAATATTTAAATCTTAAATTAATATTGTAAACTTTGTAAAAACAATATATTTAAAATTGTAAATATTTGAAAAATTAATATAAGTTTGGTGTGAATTTATAATATGAATTTTTAAATTAAGATTGGTGTAAATTTTTAATTTTTAAAATATAAATTTTTAATTTTATGCATTTTAAATTTTAAGTTTGGTGTGAATTTTTAATATTAATTTTGAATTTTATATTTAGGTTATGTGAATTTAAAAACAAAAATTTACTTTATCTCATTAAGTTAAGAATATGATTTTTAAAATTCGTCGTAAGTTGAAGACTAGGTCTTTGAACCGAAATTGCTTTACCCGAGGAAGGGACGAGAACTTTTATTATCATTATTTTTAATCTTATTGAATTAAAGTATACCAAAAACATTAAAAAACCAAAAATCTTAGCTTTTAAAACAATCGCTACAAAAAGACAAATTTTAAAATTTTGTCGAGGGACGGACTAGGACATCGATCCGAAACGACCTCGTCCTAAATAACAAAGGAAACGAAATTTTAAAATTAAGTACTTAATTGTTTTATAAGTTAATGATTATATAAAAAAAAAAATATCAAACTCCGCGACTCGCGGAGTTTGAAGGGTTATTCACCGCGAGTCACGGAGGGACCAAAACCCAGAAAAAAAATAAAACGTAAAAACAGATCAGTTCACTCCCCACAAAAACACACTGCGAAGAACACAGCGAAAAAACCCCGAAAAACCCGAAAAATACACCCCAAAATCACAATTTTTAACCGTTAATCACCAAATCTTTTGCTAAAATCATGTTGAGAAGGATGCTATCTAAGAATTACTCAAGAAAAACGGTAAATTTCTACACCTAAACACCATTTAATTCGAAATTTGATGTTCTTGAGCAATTTTTTTTCCCAATTTGATTTTGATGCTTTTTAGTGTAATTAGGCTTAAATTGTTTATGTATTATGCTTGTATAACCTAGATTGATGCTGTTTAATATGATTAGAAGCCTTAAACTTCAAATTTTGAATAATCTAGGGTTTGTGTTCTTGAGCAATTTGGGGCTTTTTGATATAAACAGGTTATGGCCGATTTTTGTCATGAATTGTTGCTAAATTAAGTAGTGTAACATGTCTAGGTAGTTAAATGATCCAAACTTTGAGCCTAAACATGATTTTGAGAATTAAAGTAGACTTTTTCAAGTCTAAAATTCATGAACTTGATTTTTGAAAGATAATGCCATTTGAAACTTGTTTAATTGCTAGTAATGATTATTTTGACATGTTATTTGAGTTGAATGATTATGAACTTGGCGAACATTTTCGTATATGCTTATTTGAAAAAGTGTAGATTTGATGAAAATATGAAAATGAGCTTAAGTTTGATATAAATTGATAATGTCATTGTAATTATTTTGATTGATGATTTTGCTGACACTAATGCATATTTGGATGCATAAAATTTGTATTTGATGTGTTTTGCAGACTGAAAGGGGTGAATCTTCATCCCAAGCCCGCAATGCTCCTGCTGAGAATTTGGAACAACAGGAGGTGGATAACTACTACAAGCAGGATATACCTCATCCAGTCATGACCTTTTCTGATATGCACTTGGAAGAATTGCACCCGAACCTGAGATTTGACAGACTTTGGATAGATTATCCAAAATATCAAAGGGGTTTGCATACTCTTCATTCTAAGGTTGTTGAGGTACCAAGGGTCATAGAATGGGGACACTTAGAATATGTAGAATTGGCCGGGCCAATTAGGGAATTACTTGTACAGAGGTATGGTAATTCTACTTTTAATGACTGGGTACGTTTATTAACCATGCGTAGACCTGTATATAAAGTATGGTGTGAAGAATTGTTATGTAGTATAGAGTTGAATGATCGGGTAGCTAGTTTAACCGATCGTTCTTTTATTAGATTTTTGTTAGGCGGTTCGATGCGCCACATGTCTTTACTGGACATGGCTCAGGCTTTACGTATATATACGCCTGAGGAGTTAGCATCTGCCGATTGTAGAGGGTTGATACTAAACGGTAGAAAGATAGATGAAAATTTTGATACACACGGTGTGTGGAGTCAAATGACAAGCCATCACCGTTTCAAAGGGGGAAATTACTCTTATTTGGATATAGATAGAGTCGAATTAAGAGTGATACATAGGTTTTTAGCTAATTCGATTACACAAAGAGGTAAGAACAAGGAAAAAGTAAATGAACAAGATTTGTTTTACCATATGTGTATTCGAGACCCACAAAGCGCTGTAAGTATACCGTATTGTGTGGGTTATTATTTATCAGCTATGGTTCGGGGGATGCGACCACATAGCATAATAGGAGGTGGTATTTGTATTACTTTGATTGGTGAATATCTCGGTGTGGATATAAGTTGGGGGGGATTATTAGTAGAAGAACCGGAACCCCGCGATACTATAGGTTTAAATGTATACCATGGTGCGAAAGTTTTAAAGAGGCGAAATAACGCCGCAGTACGATACCATGGTAGACATCCACAGGTGGAGAGAAACCAACAGCAAGGTAATGTAGGAGGGGGGAATGAGATGCAAGAAATGCATAGGTTTATAGCTTCTCAGGAATACGAAAATGCTAGACAGAGAGCATTTGAAGATTGGCAAGTTCATCAGAACCAAATCATAGCTCATTACCAACATATAGGTAGAAACTATATTCCTACACCGAAACCCATCTTCCCTCCCTGGTCTATAGAGATGCAGCCACCGTATCCTACGTATGACCCTGCCGAAGCATTCTATAGCACCTATGGTTATGCCTGGAACCCCTATTGGTACCAATATCATCCTTAGTTTACTTATTATTTTTTTTTATTTTGTAATTTGTAATTATTGATACATTTAATACTTTTGTTAATATTGTAATCATTTTTATAATTATCTAACTTTTATTCTTAGATTTTAATAATTTTTGAATGTGGGGTAATATACCAAACATCAAAAATATGTATATATGTTTGCAAGTTTATCTTATGTACACAACAGGGTAAAACAACGCATTTTCAAAGACTGGCATTAAGTTCAGCAAAAGCAACTAATTTTGACGACAAGATGCAAAATATATGTGAAATAACAACAAGACGGAATGAACAAATGATGTGCACCATTTATCATTCAGCAAACAAACGCCAATATATTTGGAAACTTTGGTAAAAATTTAATCATTTTCACACAAATCACCCTCAATAATTTAAATTGTTACTGATTTCTTGCAAATGAGGGCATTGCAAGATCTTAAGTGTGGGAAGGGGTTAAATTCTTTCGGATTTTAAAATTTTTTACTTTATACACTTGGTTACCATTAAAAATACTAGTAAAGCAGTAGTTGTATTAGAATCTAGTGCTCTCTGATAATAAAGAACAGCCCTAGTCTTATATACTGACTACCCAATTCTAGTAAAATTTTTAAAAAATTTCAACTAAATGAACTCAAATTCATGTTTATATATATTTATGAACGATAAAACTAGGTTTTAACACCGAAATTATTGTTACCTCGGAAAGAACATAAATTGAGAAACAAACTAAAATGTTAAAATTCATTTAAAATGGAATAGAGGACGATAAAAAGGAAAATAAAAGCCAAGTGTGGGAAAATTTACCAAGTTATCTTAAACATATGTCACATATATCTGTAACAAATAACTGAAAATACTTTTGCTTTGGACTAAACTAAACTGTTTTACCCAATGAAAGAAAAGAAAAGATGGATCTACACGATGAATCAATTCCATCATTAAAAGGAAGTAAAGTCTTCCGAAAAAGAAACGCGCTTTTTGATTTAGGTCATGAAGTTGTCGTCCAGGCCAGCTGTAGGTTGACGAAAAATCCAGAAAAGTCATCACTAAAATCAGCAGGAAATCCACGGACCTCAGCATCAAACAGGGTCGCCATGTGGTCAGATTTATCCTAACCATGAGAAGGATTTATCTTGTAAAATGGGGGGGGCACCATGCAAATTAGCTGGATAAGACTAATGAATCAGATCCCCAGAAAGGATAATCTCCTTAAAGATTAAAAATCAGCTTTTAAGACTGATATTACTCAATCCTAGAGATTGACCTTAAAGATTGAGAATTCAAACTCATGGAATTTGATGATATCTAAACTCTAGCTTGAACGAGAAAATATTTTGATCAAAATTATAAACCGATTTGTTTTCTGAAAACCCTATTTTCAATGCGTTCATTACCATTGAACGTAAAATCCTAGGAATTCAACTGGAATTCATTAGGTCACCTGAACCAAAACGGGTGTCAACCGTAAGAACGGTGGTTGCATAGTGGTCAAAGACAGGACCTTGTGCCATACCGAAAAATTATAAGGGTGAGCTTTACTATTGCTCCTACCAAGGATAGTAATTGCGTCCGACACGTTATAGACCATAATTAAAAGCATGTCAGGGGACATTGCCTTAACAGTTGCTTGTTCAACGCTTTCCTTTACAACCGGACGGTAGTTTACCGAAAGGTAATATACGGAACAAGTAAACTGGACGTGTTGCTTTCCAAATACAAGGTTAGCAAGTGGGTGACACAAAACCATAAGTTTTGAGCTAAAATTTTCAAATCTGAAACCCACCAAACCCACAAAAATATTTTGCAAACACCGGTAAAGGGTTATCCCGGAAAACTTATCTAGGGTAAAAACTAGATTTAATTTTCAAAAGATCAAATGTTTTTATAAAGATCCAATTTCCTTAATGGATCTAAATTTTTATAGTCATGTGGGACTGTAAACCATATCGTTACTACCATTGTTCATACCACCGTATAGAAATCACTGATGTACAAAGTGTGAAGAATAAAGAAGTGATTCTAGTATTTCAAGACGATATTGCTTGAGGACAAGCAACGCTCAAGTGTGGGAATATTTGATAATGCTAAAAACGAACATATATTTCATAGCATTATTCCTCAAGAAAGACAAGCTTTTAGTTGCAATTGTTCTATTTACAAGTGATATTCGTTTAAATAATAAAAGGTGAAGACAAAAGACAGATTCGATGAATTGAAGACGCAAACGACCAAAAAGCTCAAAAGTACAAAAGACAATCAAAGAGGTTCCAATTATTGATAAGAAACGTCTCGAAATTACAAGAGTACAAGATTCAAAATGCAAAGTACAAGATATTAAATTGTACGCAAGGACGTTCGAAAATCCGGAACCGGGACCAGAGTCAACTCTCAACGCTCGACGCAACGGACTAAAAATTACAAGTCAACTATGCACATAAATATAATATAATATTTAAATAATTCTTATAATTATTTATATATTATAATAAATAATAAAAACCGTCGGCAAGAAAGACTCCAAAGGGACTGAGCTGTAATTTCATTCTCCGCGACTCGCGGAGTTTGAAGGCAAAAATGCCGCGAGTCGCGGAGCCCCAAAAATCGAAAATCCCTATAAAGCTCGCGCATTCTGATCGTAAAAATTTACCAAATATATATATCTCTCTCTCAATATATCGTATATATTTATATTTATATTTTAATTTTAATTTTAATTTTAATTATAATTCTAATAATAAGGGTATGTTAGCGAATGTTGTAAGGGTGTAAGTCGAAATTCTGTCCGTGTAACGCTACGCTATTTTTAATCATTGTAAGTTATGTTCAACCTTTTTACATTAATGTCTCGTAGCTAAGTTATTATTATGCTTATTTAAAACGAAGTAATCATGATGTTGGGCTAATTACTAAAATTGGGTAATTGGGCTTTGTACCATAATTGGGGTTTGGACAAAAGAACGACACTTGTGGAAATTAGACTATGGGCTATTAATGGGCTTTATATTTGTTTAACTAAATGATAGTTTGTTAATGTTAATATAAAGATTTACAATTGGGCGTCCCTATAAATTACCATATACACTCAATCGGACACGATGGGCGGGGTATTTATATGTACGAATAATCGTTCATTTAACCGGACACGGGAATGGATTAATAGCCACTAGAATAATTAAAACAGGGGTGAAATTACATTCAAGGGTAATTGGTGTAATTGTTAACAAAGTAGTAAAACCTTGGTTTACACGCAGTCGATAACCTGGTGTATTCATTAAACAAAGTATTAAAACCTTGTTACAATTCGAATCCCCAATTAGTTGGAATATTTAACTTCGGGTATAAGAATAATTTGATGAGGACACTCGCACTTTATATTTATGACTGATGGACTGTTATGGACAAAAACCAGACGGACATATTAAATAATCCAGGACAAAGGACAATTAACCCATGGGCATAAAACTAAAATCAACACGTCAAACATCATGATTACGGAAGTTTAAATAAGCATAATTCTTTTATTTCATATTTAATTTCCTTTATTTTATATTTAATTGCACTTCTAATTATCGCACTTTTATTTGTTGTTATTTAATCGCACTTTTAATTATCGTACTTTTTAATTATCGCAATTTTATTTTATCACACTTTTATTATTCGCAATTTCATTATCGTTATTTATTTTACGCTTTAAATTAAGTCTTTTATTTATTTAATATTTTACATTAGGTTTTAACTGCGACTAAAGTTTTAAAATCGACAAACCGGTCATTAAACGGTAAAAACCTCCCTTTATAATAATAATATTACTTATATATATATTTGTATTTTTATAAAAGTAAACTAATATAGCGTTGAGCTTTGTTTAAAAAAAAAAAGATTTCCTGTGGAACGAACCGGACTTACTAAAAACTACACTACTGTACGATTAGGTACACTGCCTATAAGTGTTGTAGCAAGGTTTAAGTATATCCATTCTATAAATAAATAAATATCTTGTGTAAAATTGTATCGTATTTAATAGTTTTTTCTAGTAAAATATAAACTATTTCGTATACCTTAGCTTTGACATCATTGATAATTTGCTTAATTAGATTCGAAGAATGTAACATATTAATTGTGAATATATACGGGTATTACCTACCCGTTAAAAAAAATTTCACAATTAATATTTTGAACAAAAGAATTTTATTACAGTCCTTATGAAAATATATATGTATATATTCTCTTAAGATATAACATAGATTTTAATGAGTTAATACTAAATTAAAACTCATTCGATTTACGGTTGGAACTAGAATTTAATAATCCCTTGAAGGCTTTAGAGATTACATAAGTATTTCTTCAATAATATTGAAATTATGAATCAATACTTCGTTATTTGCTGAGGCGTGATGTTGTTTTTCGTTAAATTCTTTTGAACTTCGCAAAGTACGAATGATGTTATCTGAAAAGTTTTGGTTACATCGATGATGAAAGTGTAAAATCAACTATATATTTGATTTATTAGAAATTGGAATTTGTTAAATTTAGACAGAGATTGTAGTTAACGATAGTTAAGTTGCGGCCGAAGGACGTACATTATTGAATATTTGTAATATGAATTAACCGAGTAGTTAAGATTCACACACAATAGCTTGGTACGGAAAGATTTATTTTTATTTCAAAATATATATATATATATATATATATATATATATATATATAAAATATACGTATAATTTCTTCAGAGGGAATGAGTTAATTCTTCATAACTCGTTGATACAATATACGCGTTATTGATTCGTAATGATGTCCACAGTGATTCTTGAACTGACGGAGTTTATGATGTTATAGGTGTTGTTGACTCTACTGACGATGCTGGTGACGCTGAAAATACTGTTGATGCTGTTGGTACTCCTTGGTATCTATGGTACGTATGACGTTGATGCTCGTGGGACAGATTGTGAAGTTGAGGTTTACGACGCGGTTGTGGTTGGGGTGGTAATGGTACTTTTGGCAGTGATTGTAGTGACCAGAACTTTTCCATGTTTATTTATATTAAATGAAATTGATATTTACATGATTAAGTGTTTCTAACATGTTAAGCAATCAAACTTGTTAAGACTTGATTAATTGAAATAGGTTTCATATAAACAATTGACCACCCAAGTTGACCAGTGATTCACGAACGTTAAAACTTGTAAAAACTATATGATGACATATATATGATTATATATATAGTTAACATGATATTATGATAAGTAAGTATCTCATTAGGTATTTTAACAATGAGTTATATACATAAAATTGAGTTTATTGAATTAAGAAACTCGAAATGATATATAACGATTATCGTTATAACAACGTCTTACTAAATACATATGAATCATATTAAGATATTGATACACTATGTTTAATCATAATAAATTATAAGTAAACATGTCATTATATATATTAACAATGAACTACATATGTAAAAACAAGACTACTAACTTAAGGTTTTCGAAACGAGACATATATGTAACGATTATCGTTGTAACGACATTTAAATGTATATATATCATATTAAGATATAGTAATATATCATAATATCATGATAATATAATAATATAACATCTCATTAGATATAATAAACATTGGGTTAACAACATTTAACAAGATCGTTAACTTAAAGGTTTCAAATCAACATTTACATGTAACGACTAACGATGACTTAACGACTCAGTTAAAATGTATATACATGTAGTGTTTTAATATGTATTCATACACTTTTGAAAGACTTCAAGACACTTATCAAAATACTTCTACTTAACAAAAATGCTTACAATTACATCCTTGTTCAGTTTCATCAACAATTCTACTCGTATGCACCCGTATTCGTACTCGTACAATACACAGCTTTTAGATGTATGTACTATTGGTATATACACTCCAATGATCAACTCTTAGCAGCCCATGTGAGTCACCTAACACATGTGGGAACCATCATTTGGCAACTAGCATGAAATATCTCATAAAATTACAAAAATATGAGTAATCATTCATGACTTATTTACATGAAAACAAAATTACACATCCTTTATATCTAATCCATATACCAACGACCAAAAACACCTACAAACACTTTCATTCTTCAATTTTCTTCATCTAAGTGATCTCTCTCAAGTTCTATCTTCAAGTTCTAAGTGTTCTTCATAAATTCTATAAGTTCTAGTTTCATAAAATCAAGAATACTTCCAAGTTTGCTAGCTTACTTCCAATCTTGTAAAGTGATCATCCAACTTCAATAAATCTTTCTTATTTACAGTAATATATCTTTCTAATACAAGGTAATACTCATATTCAAACTTTGATTCAATTTCTATAACTATAACAATCTTATTTCGAGTGGAAATCTTACTTGAACTTGTTTTCGTGTCATGATTCTGCTTCAAGAACTTTCAAGCCATCCAAGGATCCTTTGAAGCTAGATCTATTTTTCTCATTTCCAGTAGGTTTATCCACAAAACTTGAGGTAGTAATGATGTTCATAACATCATTCGATTCATATATATAAAACTACCTTATTCGAAGGTTTAAACTTGAAATCACTAGAACATAGTTTAGTTAATTCTAAACTTGTTCGCAAACAAAAGTTAATCCTTCTAACTTGACTTTTAAAATCAACTAAACACATGGTATATATCTATATGATATGCTAACTTAATGATTTAAAACCGGAAAATACGAAAAACACTGTAAAACCGGATATACGCCGTTGTAGTAACACCGCGGGCTGTTTTGGGTTAGTTAATTAAAAACTATGATAAACTTTGATTTAAAAGTTGTTCTTCTGGGAAAATGATTTTTCTTATGAACATTAAACTATATCCAAAAATCATGGTTAAACTCTAAGTGGAAGTATGTTTTCCAAAATGGTCATCTAGACGTCGTTCTTTCGACTGAAATGACTACCTTTACAAAAACGACTTGTAACCTGTAATTCCGACTATAAATTACTTGTATAGATTCATAAACTTAAGTTCAATATGAAACCATAGCAATTGGATTCACTCAAAATGGATTTAAAACGAAGAAGTTATGGGTAAAACAAGATTGGTTATTTTAGCTCGTTGTAGCTACGTGAAAATTGGTAACAAATCTATATTAATCATATCCTAGCTAACTTATATTGTATTATACATATATTCTAATATATTATGTAATCTTGGGATACCATAGACACGTATGCAAATGTTTTGACATATCATATCGACCCATGTATATATATTATTTGGAACAACCATAGACACTCTATATGCAGTAATGTTGGAGTTAGCTATACAGGGTTGAGGTTGATTCCAAAAATATATATACTTTGAGTTGTGATCTAGCTTGAGACGTGTATACACTGGGTCGTGGATTGATTCAAGATATATATATCGATTTATTCTGTACATCTAACTGTGGACAACTAGTTGTAGATTACTAACGAGGACAGCTGACTTAATAAACTTAAAACATTAAAACGTATTAAAAATGTTGTAAATATATTTTGAACATACTTTGATATATATGTACATATTTGTTATAGGTTCGTGAATCGACCAGTGGCCAAGTCTTACTTTTCGACGAAGTAAAAATCTGTGAAAGTGAGTTATAGTCCCACTTTTAAAATCTAATATTTTGGGATGAGAATACATGCAATTTTATAAATGTTTTACGAAATAGACACAAGTAATTGAAAGTACATTATATGGGTGAATGATCGAAGCCGAATATGCCCCTTTTGCTTGGTAACCTAAGAATTAGTAAACCGATCTACTAATTGATGTGAATCCTAAAGATAGATCTATTGGACCTAACGAACCCCATCCAAAGTACCGGATGCTTTAGTACTTCGAATTCGTTTTTATCATGTGCGAAGGATTTCCCGGAATGATAGGGGATATTCTTATATGCATCTTGTTAATGTCGGTTACCAGGTGTTCACCATATGAATGATTTTTATCTCTATGTATGGGATGTATATTGAAATATGAAATCTTGTGGTCTATTATTATAATTTGATAATATATAGGTTAAACCTATAACTCACCAACATTTTTGTTGACGTTTTAAGCATGTTTATTCTCAGGTGATTATTAAGAGCTTCCGCTGTTGCATACTAAAATAAGGACAAGATTTGAAGTCCATGCTTGCATGATATTATGTAAAAACTGCATTCAATAAACTTATTTTTGATGTAATATATTCTTATTGTAAACCATTATGTAATGGTCGTGTGTAAACGGTATATTTTAGATTATCATTATTTGATAATCTACGTAATGCTTTTTAAACCTTTATAGATAAAATAAAGGTTATGGTTGTTTTAAAAATGAATGCAGTCTTTGAAAAACATCTCATATAGAGGTCAAAACCTCGCGACGAAATCAATTAATATGGAACGTTTATAATCAATATGAACGGGACATTTCAGTTGGTATCCGAGCGTTGGTCTTAGAGAACCAGAAAATTGCATTAGTGTGTCTTACTGAGTTTGTTAGGATGCATTAGTGAGTCTGGACTTCGACCGTGTTTTTCTTCAAAAACGATTGCTTAACATTTTTTTTTGTTGGAAACTATATATTATTAACATGTAAATATTATGTGATATATTAATCTCTTAACATGTTTGATATTGTGTGATAGATGTCTACCTCTAGTACAAATCCCATTGATTCACCTAATAATAATGAAGAGTCGAATATATTTTGGGAAGATTTACAAATTCCCGAAGAGGAATCGGAAGAGGAGGAATCAGAAGAGGAGGAACCAGAAGAAGAAGAGGTTCCGGAGGAAGAAATATTGATACCTATAGTAAATCAAT
The DNA here is from genome assembly GCF_046630445.1 of Rutidosis leptorrhynchoides. NCBI lineage: Eukaryota > Viridiplantae > Streptophyta > Magnoliopsida > Asterales > Asteraceae > Rutidosis > Rutidosis leptorrhynchoides. The sequence continues at coordinate 58,045,539 of NC_092342.1, forward strand.
TAAATAAAAGAAAATCCTCAACCAACGGACCAAAGTTAATAATGGTCAATGGTGTTTCCGCCGGGGAAGCAAAATATTGGGAAAATTACCAATTTTTTGATGAATCGGATCCCGATGAGGATTCCGATGATGTTATAGAAATTACCTCTACCCAATTTAATAAAGTGAAAGAAAATAATAAGGGAAAAGGTATAAAAATAGAGAAACCCGATTCCAACCCCGATGAACTTTATATGTATCGACAACATCCGTATTTCCTAAAATGTAACAATGACCCGGGAACCTCTAAACCACCAGGTTTTTCTAAACCATTATGGAAAACGACGGCTCGTATTAGAGGAACACCATATATTCCTAGAAAATTAGGAAAACGAACCAAGTCCGAAGAAGAAGAAACCAGTGATTCAGATTAGAGGTTTGTAATCATGTTGTGTATTATATGTATTGTAGTGTGTTTGTACTTTTATGTTCTATGTAAAAATTACTTGTATTGTTTGTTAATTATCTTTTATGAATTTAATCCTTGTCTATTTTACAGTATAAAAACAAAATGGACGTTAAGGGTAGACAACCGAATATTTTAGAAGACCTACCAGAGGATATGATTGAGGAAATCTTGTCTAGAGTCGGTCAGAATTCATCAGCACATTTAGTTATGGCGAAATTAACTTGTCAAACGTTTGAAAGACTTTCCAGAAATGCCTTAGTTTATAAAAGGCTTTCCTCTGATAGGTGGGGTATATCACATTGTGGAGACCGTAAGTTACGCCGTGTTTTCTTTAAAGCATTAAATGCGGGGAACCCAAATGCAATTTTACGCTACGGGTTATGAACCTATTTTGACTCAACATATCCCAACATAGGATTTCGTGAATTAGAAAGAGCTTCTAACATGCAACATAAAGAAGCATGTTATGCTTACGGGTTAGTGATGTTAGCTTCTTACCAAAGTGAGAAAAAGAACATCGGATTGCAACTTTTATATAAGACCTTCCCACAAGTGACGGATTCAGTAGTTGGGGTGAGAAACAAGGTTTTTAGATTATTACGGGGCTGTTGGACATTACGAAACCCTTATCCTTTTGACGACATTACAACATGCTGCCTAGCCAATGGTCATAATGGTTATTTTCCACAAGACCAAGGATGGGAAGTCGTCTTAGTAAAACCAGAATGCATGACTTGTGTATGGACTTATGAATTACGTGTCTTTATTTCCTTTGCTGAAAACTTGCGTATTAACTAGATTTATCTTCAAAACTATCATGTATCAAAGTGTACTATATTTCATGTTATATGTAATATAGAGAAGTTGTAAGTTTGAAGAATATTTGTATGTGATATATTATTATAATCAGTTTTTCATATGGAATTTTAGTAGTTAAATTGTATATTAGCTACTAAGTATGAACTTAACGGGTAGGTAGTACCCGAATTTAAACTTATAAAACGCTAATATGAAGAAAAAGCTTTTATAAATGAGTTCATATTATGCTACGAAATACTATTGACTACTCTTAATATTCTGTATGATTAACTAGATTCAGTTGGCTATTTTGAAGGAAATGGCACCGACTACTCGACACACCATGAATATGAGCGAAGAGGAATTTCGTACTTTTCTTGCTGCAAACATAGCTGCAGTACAGGCTGCGCTACATACCAACAATAACTCTGAATCTAGCAATGCAGCTAACGGCGCAAGAAATCGTGTAGGATGCACCTACAAAGAATTCACCACCTGCAAACCTTTGGAATTTGATGGAACCGAAGGACCAATTGGATTGAAACGGTGGACCGAGAAAGTCGAATCGGTGTTTGCCATAAGTAAGTATACTGAAGAGGACAAAGTTAAGTACGCTATGCATACCTTCACAGGTACTGCGTTAACGTGGTGGAACACCTATCTTGAACAGGTAGGACAAAATGTTGCTTACGCACTACCGTGGTCGGCATTCAAGCAATTGATGAACGAGCAGTACCGTCCTAGAAACGAAGTCAATAAACTCAAGGTAGAACTTAGAGAGTTACGAACACAAGGGTTCGACGTTACCATACATGAACGACGATTCACAGAGTTGTGCCTATTGTGTCCTGGAGCATTTGAAGATGAAGAAGAGAAGATCGGCGCGTTTGTAAAAGGGTTACCAGTAAGGATTCAAGAAGATGTGAGTTCACATGAGCCCGCTTCTATACAGAAGGCAAGTCGAATGGATAATAAACTCATAAATCAGATTGAGGGAAGAATTAAAGAGCAGGCGGCCGAAGAAGCCAACACGAAACAACTCAAGAGGAAGTGGGAGGAAAACGGTGACAAGAGTCACCAGTACAACAACAACAACAATTACAACCACAATCGCAACAACTATCCCAACAACCGCAACAACAATCGCAACAATAACCACAATCCTAACAATAACTACAACAAACATCCCAACAACAACAACAACTACAACAACCATTTCAACAACAATAATAATCCCAACAACAACCTCAATAACAACAACGACAACAAAAACCAAAAACAGCCATGTCATAGGTGTGAAGAAAATCATCAGGGGTTTTGCACGACATTTTGCAACAGGTGTAAAAGAAATGGTCATAGCGCAACAAAGTGTGAGATCTACGGACCAAAATTTAACAGAACTAAAGGAACAAATAATGTCGGAACAAGTAATGCCGAAACGAATAGTGTCGGAGCAAGTAATACCAACGCTGTTTGTTATAAATGTGGAAAACCGGGCCACGTTATTAGAAATTTCCCGAATCAGGGGAATACTAATGGGCAGGGCCGTAGAAGAGTTTTCAATATTAATGCGGTAGAAGCACAGGAAAACCCGGAGCTTGTTACGGGTACGTTTCTTATTGGCGATAAATCTGCATATGTTTTATTTGATTTGGGTGCGGATAGAAGCTATATGAGTAGAGAATTTTGTGCTAAATTAAGTTGCCCATTGACGCCTTTGGATAGTAAATTTTTACTTGAATTAGCAAACGGTAAATTAATTTCAGCAGATAATATATGTCGGGATAGAGAAATTAAACTGGGTGATGAAACGTTTAAGATTGATTTAATACCAGTCGAGTTAGGGAGTTTTGATGTGATAATTGGCATGGACTGGTTGAAGAAGGTAAGAGCAGAGGTCGTTTGTTACAAAAATGCGATTCGCATTATGCGTGAAAAAGGAAAACCTTTAATGGTGTACGGAGAAAAGAACAACGCGAAGTTAAATCTTATTAGTAGTTTGAAGGCGCAAAAACTAATAAGAAAAGGTTGTTACGTCATTCTAGCATACATCGAGGAAGTTAAACCTGAAGAAAAGAACATCAGTGATGTTTTCGTCGCAAAAGAATTTTCCGATGTATTTCCGAACGAATTACCGGGATTACCCCCACATCGATCCGTTGAATTTCAAATAGACCTTGTACCAGGAGCTACACCAATAGCTCGTGCTCCATACAGACTCGCACCCAGCGAAATGAAAGAATTACAAAGTCAGTTACAGAAACTTTTAGAGCGTGGTTTCATTCGACCAAGCACATCACCATGGGGAGCTCCTGTTTTGTTTGTCAAGAAGAAAGATGGTACATTCAGGTTGTGTATCGACTACCGAGAGTTGAACAAACTTACCATCAAGAACCGCTACCCACAACCGAGAATTGATGACTTATTTGATCAACTACAAGGCTCGTCTGTTTATTTGAAGATCGATTTACGTTCTGGATATCATCAAATGCGAGTGAAGGAGGATGATATTCCAAAGATTGCTTTTAGGACGCTTTACGGTCATTACGAGTTTATGGTTATGCCGTTTGGATTGACTAACGCACCAGCTGTGTTCATGGACCTCATGAACCGAGTGTGTGGGCCATATATTGACAAGTTTGTCATTGTTTTCATCGATGACATACTTATTTACTCGAAGAATGATCAAGAGCACGAAGAAAATTTGAGAAAAGTGCTAGAGTTGATGAGAAAAGAAAAACTGTATGCTAAGTTTTCAAAGTGTGCATTTTGGTTGGAAGAAGTTCAATTCCTCGGTCACATAGTGAACAAAGAAGGTATTCAGGTGGATCCAGCAAAGATTGAAACCGTTGAAAAGTGGGAAACCCCGAAAACTCCAAAACACATACGCCAATTTTTAGGACTAGCTGGTTACTACAGAAGATTCATCCAAGACTTTTCCAGAATAGCAAAACCCTTGACTGCATTAACGCATAAAGGGAAGAAATTTGAATGGAAAGATGAACAAGAGAAAGCGTTTTAATTGTTAAAGAAAAATTTAACTACGGCACCTATATTGTCATTACCTGAAGGGAATGATGATTTTGTGATATATTGTGACGCCTCAAAGCAAGGTCTCGGTTGTGTATTAATGCAATGAACGAAAGTAATTGCTTATACGTCTAGACAATTGAAGATTCACGAACAGAATTATACGACGCATGATTTGGAATTAGGCGCGGTTGTTTTTGCATTAAATAATTGGAGGCACTACTTATATGGGGTCAAAAGTATTATATATACCGACCACAAAAGTCTTCAACACATATTTAATCAGAAACAACTGAACATGAGGCAGCGCAGATGAATTGAATTGCTGAATGATTATGACTTTGAGATTCGTTACCACCCAGGGAAGGCAAATGTGGTAGCCGACTGATAATGCTAAAAACGAACATATATTTCATAGCATTATTCCTCAAGAAAGACAAGCTTTTAGTTGCAATTGTTCTATTTACAAGTGATATTCGTTTAAATAATAAAAGGTGAAGACAAAAGACAGATTCGACGAATTGAAGACGCAAACGACCAAAAAGCTCAAAAGTACAAAAGACAATCGAAAAGGTTCCAATTATTGATAAGAAACGTCTCGAAATTACAAAAATACAAGATTCAAAACGCAAAGTACAAGATATTAAATTGTACGCGAGGACGTTCGAAAATCCGGAACCGGGACTAGAGTCAACTCTTAACGCTCGACGCAACGGACTAAAAATTACAAGTTAACTATGTATATAAATATAATATAATATATAATTAATTATATTAATTATATATATATTATATATATATATTAAAAACCGTCGGCAGCAAGAAACTCCAAGGGTGTGAGCTGTAAATACATCTCCGCCACTCGCGGAGTTTTAAGGGCATTTTGCCGCGAGTCGCGGAGCCCCAATTTTCAACTCTGGCTATAAAGCCAACCGAATTCTGATCAAATTTCATATCTTTTTTCTTCTCATTCATACGAGTAATATATATATATAATTTATATTTTAATTTTAATTTTAATTTTAATTCTAATAATAAGGGTATGTTAGCGAATGTTGTAAGGGTGTAAGTCGAAATTCTGTCCGTGTAACGCTACGCTATTTTTAATCATTGTAAGTTATGTTCAACCTTTTTACATTAATGTCTCGTAGCTAAGTTATTATTATGCTTATTTAAAACGAAGTAATCATGATGTTGGGCTAATTACTAAAATTGGGTAATTGGGCTTTGTACCATAATTGGGGTTTGGATAAAAGAACGACACTTGTGGAAACTAGACTATGGGCTATTAATGGGCTTTATATTTGTTTAACTAAATGAAAGTTTGTTAATGTTAATATAAAGATTTACAATTGGGCGTCCCTATAAATTACCATATACACTCGATCGGACACGATGGGCGGGGTATTTATATGTACGAATAATCGTTCATTTAACCGGACACGGGAATGGATTAATAGCCACTAGAATAATTAAAACAGGGGTGAAATTACATTCAAGGGTAATTGGTGTAATTGTTAACAAAGTAGTAAAACCTTGGTTTACACGCAGTCGATAACCTGGTGTATTCATTAAACAAAGTATTAAAACCTTGTTACAATTCGAATCCCCAATTAGTTGGAATATTTAACTTCGGGTATAATAATAATTTGACAAGGACACTTGCAATTTATATTTATGACTGATGAACTGTTATGGACAAAAACCAGACGGACATATTGAATAATCCAGGACAAAGGACAATTAACCCATGGGCATAAAACTAAAATCAACACGTCAAACATCATGATTACGGAAGTTTAAATAAGCATAATTCTTTTATTTCATATTTAATTTTTTTTATTTTATATTTAATTGCACTTCTAATTATCGCACTTTTATTTATTGTTATTTAATCGCACTTTTAATTATCGTACTTTTTAATTATCGCAATTTTATTTTATCGCATTTTTATTATTCGCAATTTCATTATCGTTATTTACTTTACGCTTTAATTTAAAGTCTTGTATTTATTTTTTTTTACATTAGGTTTTAACTGCGACTAAAGTCTTAAAATCGACAAACCGGTCATTAAACGGTAAAAACCCCCCTTTATAATAATAATATTACTTATATATATTTGTATTTTTATAAAAGTAAACTAATATAGCGTTGAGCTTTGTTTAAAGATTTCCCTGTGGAACGAACCGGACTTACTAAAAACTACACTACTGTACGATTAGGTACACTGCCTATAAGTGTTGTAGCAAGGTTTAAGTATATCCATTCTATAAATAAATAAATATCTTGTGTAAAATTGTATCGTATTTAATAGTATTTTCCTAGTAAAATAATAACTATTTTATATACACCTCGCATAACATCAAGTATTTTTGGCGCCGCTGCCGGGGAAAAACTCTTAAAAGCCGGAAACGCTAATATAAAAAAAAAAAAGATTTTTATCTACTTTTATTAAAAGTCGCTTTTGTAAAAATACGTTTTAATTATTCAAAAAAAAAAACAAAAATATATGTATTTTTAAGATTTTGTAAATATTTAAGTTTTATAAGTTTCTTTATTTCTATTTTAGTTTATAAAAATATAAGTTTTATTTTAAAATCTTTTATTTATTTAAAAAACAGAAAACAGAAAATAAAAAAAAAAAAATAAAGAAAACGCGTAAAAATTTCAAACTTGTCAACAGAATTTCTGAACCCCGCGACTCGCGGGGTTTTCTTCTTTAATCACCGCAACTCGCGGAGATACTCTGACAGGCGACAAGGAAGCCCTAATCGAGCATTAATTACGGGATATTATTAATTATTATTATTTTAAACCTAATTACTATTATTATTATTATTAGTTTTAGTTTTATTTTTACTTTTTATTAATTTATGTATTTTGTTTAATTAGTTTTATTAAAATTGTAAAATTAGTAGTTTTATTTAATAAATAATATAAAAATAATATTTTTTTTATAAAAATTGTACTTTTTACAACTTTTTATATATTTTTATATTTTGTCCCTTTTTAATCGTTGTAGCGTAAAATTTGTATTTTTTTAGCTCATATTTAATTTTAAACTTAGTTTTTGCTATAGTTATTTTTACTCCTATATTTTTAGGCTTTGCCGTAGAATTCCTTAAGTGCTTTTTCTTTAGACTAAGATTTAGGTGCTTTAGAATTTTGCGACGCCTTTTTAAGTTTTAGTTTTTTTTTAAGTTATTTCCATTTGGGATTTAGTTTCTCCTGTAAGCTTTAATATTTTTAGACCTTTTTACTATGTACCAATTATCATTCCAATTAGTAATATCAATTTGCGATTATAATTTTAAGTTAGTTGTAGTAATAAAGTTAAATTAGTTAAGTATTTTTAAGTTTTTATAAGTTTCTTTTATTTTTCCGTCACCTTTTATTTTTCAACCATTTTTCTTTTTCGACCTTTTGCGACGAACTCTTTGTCTTTCTTATTTCTCGCCATTCTAGTTTTTAGGACTTAGAATTTTATTCTACTTCTTATCTAAATTTCTTAAAATTACGAAAATTTATTTTGAGTAGTTAAATTGATAGACATCAAAATTTTCTGGTTCGTAGTAATAGTTGGATTTGTACGTGGACCGGGTTATTGGAGCCAAACAGTCCTCAATTATATTGAGACCAAACGAATCCTGCCCCTCTGCTGCATCTTTTGGCTATTCGAAACGTGGGCAAAATCAGAAAAGTCTATTGATTGGATAACTTATTATAATTTTTCTTTCCTTTTAAAAACTAATAGGATATTCTGTGAATGCACCGAGCAAGACGTTCACCACCTTTTGTACGTTCACCACCTGTAACTCGATCAAGACATCGTTTAACAAATATAACCGCCGTTGATTTTTCTTTAGAATCGTCATCCAGTAGACCAAGTACTTCAGTTCAAATTTCCGATAATCCATTTTTTGAACCCAACCTCACAATTGAGAATCCAGAGAATATTCAGGAACGGTTCGTAGATCCTGAACCATTAAACTTTCCTCCGGAACCACAAATCATTCAAACAGAGATTGTTGAGGAACGAACTATTAAAACAGAATCATCTAGTGATACCGATTCAACAAATTCAATTATGGAGAATCTGGAACCTTTAAGTATGGAAAGGTCACGCAATTACTCATCCAGACATTAATGCGCCAGATTATGAAATCAAAGGACAAATTCTACACATGGTGACTAATCAATGCCAATTTAGTGGTGCGCCGAAGGAAGATCCAAATGAACATCTACGTACCTTTAATAGGATCTGCACACTATTTAAAATCCGAGAAGTGGAGGATGAACAGATATATCTCATGTTATTTCCCTGGACTTTAAAGGGAGAAGCCAAAGATTGGTTGGAATCGTTACCTGAAGGGGCGATCGATACATGGGATGTTTTAATTGACAAATTTCTTAAACAATTCTTTCCTGCATCTAAAGCCGTAAGACTTCAAGCAGAAATTGTTACTTTCACACAGAAACCAAATGAAACTCTATATAAGGCGTGGACAAGATATGGAAAGTTGTTAAGAGGATGTCCGCAACATGGTTTAGACACCTGTCAAATAGTACAAATATTCTACCAAGGATGCGACATCACTACAAGAAAAGACATAGATATAGCAGCTGGTGGTTCTATTATGAAGAAAACCGAAACTGATGCGTACAAAATTATTGATAACACTGCTTCCCACTCACATGAGTGGCACCAAGAAAAAGAAATCATTAGATCATCTAAAGCAGCTAGAGCCGATTCTAGCCATGACTTAGATTCCATTTCGGCAAAGATAGATGCTTTCGAGAGACGAATGGAAAAGATGACTAAGGATATTCACTCTATACGAATTAGTTGTGAGCAGTGTGGAGGACCACATTTGACAAAAGATTGTCTCAGTATTGAATTAACAATAGAACAAAGAGAGAATATTTCATACATAAACCAAAGGCCTGGAAATAATTATCAGAATAATTATCAACCGCCAAGACCTATTTACAATCAAAATCAGAACTATAATCGAAATATTCCATACAATAACCAACAAGGTCCTAGCAATCAACAAGTATCCAATAATACTTACAATCAGCAAAGACCTAATTTTCAAAACAAACCACCACAACAAACCGATGATAAAAAGCCGAATTTAGAAGATATGATGACGAAGCTAGTTGAAACTCAAACGCAGTTTTTCACATCTCAAAAACAAACCAATGAACAAAATGCTCAAGCATTTAGAAATCAACAAGCTTCTATTCAAAATTTAGAACAAGAAGTAAGTAACCTAGCAAGGTTAATAGGTGAAAGAAAACCGGGAAGTCTACCAAGCGATACAAATGCTAACCCCCGAAATGAAACAGCTAAAGCTATTACCACAAGAAGTGGTACAACACTTAAATCACCTGAAATACCTGTAACTTCTGATGAAACTATTCCTACTCCACAAGAACCACAACCTGATCAAGATAAGGAAAAAGAACCGGTAGTTGAAAAGGTTAATGAAGATAACACAGTTAAGGATAAACCTTATGTTAAACCATACCAACCACCACTTCCTTATCCGAGTAAAATGAAGAAAGAAAAACTTGAAGCCGAGCAATCCAAATTCTTGGATATGTTTAAACAGATAAATGTAAATCTTCCTTTCATTGATGTGATTTCAGGAATGCCAAGATATGCTAAATTCTTGAAAGATCTAATCACGAATAGAAAGAAAATGGAAGAACTCTCGGCTGTTACTATGAATGCTAATTGTTCAGCAGTGCTGTTGAATAAGATACCAGAAAAATTATCTGATCCAGGAAGTTTCACAATTCCATGTTTTCTGGGTAGTCTTAGTTCAATAGAAGCATTGGCAGACTTAGGTGCTAGTATAAATCTAATGCCGTATTCACTATACGCTAAACTAGACCTTGGAGAATTAAAACCAACCAGAATAAGCATACAACTAGCCGATAGATCAATAAAATATCCTAGAGGGATAATGGAGAACATGCTAGTTAAAGTTGGTACTTTAGTATTTCCAGTAGATTTTGTTGTTTTGGACATGGAAGAAGATTCTCAAGTTCCTCTCATATTAGGAAGACCATTCTTAAACACGGCTAAAGCAATGATAGACGTGTTCGGTAAGAAACTGACCCTAAGTATAGAGGATGAGAGTGTTACCTTTTCAGTTGATAGAGCAATGCAACAACCACAATCTGCAGATGATACATGTTATTATATTCAAACTATAGATGCACATGCAGAATTATTAGAAGAATTTCCAGAATTACAAGGAACAGGAGAATGTTCTTTAGGAGAAGGTAATGAACCAATTGATGAAGCTGAAATGTTAGCTACACTTATAGCCAATGGATATGAACCAACAACAGAAGAAATTCAAATGCTAAAAGAAGAAGACAGATATCGATATAAATCATCGATAGAAGAACCTCCGAAATTAGAGTTAAAGCCACTTCCAAACCATTTGGAATACGCTTATTTACATGGTGAATCTGAATTACCTGTAATAATATCGTCTTCTCTTACTGAAAATGAGAAAACACAACTCATTTCTGTGTTGAAAGCTCATAAACCAGCCATTGCATGGAAGATTCATGATATTAAAGGAATAAGTCCTTCGTATTGCACACATAAAATCCTTATGGAAGAAGGTCATAAAACGTATGTGCAACGTCAACGAAGACTAAATCCTAATATGCAAGATGTAGTTAAGAAAGAGATTATTAAACTGCTAGATGCAGGTTTAATATATCCAATCTCTGATAGTCCATGGGTAAGCCCAGTTCAATGCGTGCCTAAGAAGGGTGGCATGACTGTCATCACAAATGAGAAAAATGAGCTTATTCCTACTAGGACTGTAACAGGATGGCGTGTATGTATTGATTATAGAAAATTAAATGACGCCACCAGAAAAGATCACTTTCCCTTACCTTTCATAGATCAAATGTTGGAAAGATTAGCCGGAAATAGTTACTATTGTTTTCTAGATGGATTTTCCGGATATTTTCAAATTCCAATAGCACCCGAAGATCAAGAGAAAACCACATTCACGTGCCCTTATGGTACTTTTGCTTACAAACGCATGCCATTTGGACTTTGTAACGCCCCTGCAACCTTTCAAAGGTGTATGATGGCGATTTTTCATGACATGATAGAAGAATGCATGGAAGTATTCATGGATGACTTTTCAGTCTTCGGTGATACATTTAAATCATGTCTAGTTAATCTGGAACGAATGCTAATTAGATGCGAAAAATCAAATCTAGTACTTAATTGGGAGAAATGCCATTTCATGGTTAAAGAAGGCATCGTTCTTGGACATAAAATTTCAAAAGAAGGAATTGAAGTGGATAGAGCTAAAGTAGTTGTAATTGCTAAACTTCCACATCCCACCAATGTTAGAGGAGTTAGGAGTTTTCTAGGGCATGCCGGTTTTTACCGACGTTTCATAAAAGATTTTTCTAAAATTGCCACTCCTATGAATAAACTCCTAGAAAAGGATGCGCCATTCATCTTTTCAGATGAGTGTATCAAATCTTTTAATATTCTTAAAGAAAAACTCACTAATGCACCAATCATGATAACACCAAATTGGAATCTACCATTTGAACTAATGTGCGATGCAAGTGATTTTGCAATGGGAGCCGTTTTAGGACAAAGGATTGAAAAACGATTTCAACCTATATATTATGCTAGTAAGATGTTACAAGGAGCACAAACGAACTATACAACTACTGAAAAAGAACTCCTTGCTATTGTCTTTGCTTTTGACAAATTTCGATCATATCTCGTTCTAGCAAAAACGGTGGTCTATACCGACCATTCTGCTCTTAGATACCTATTTTCAAAACAAGATGCTAAACCAAGATTAATCCGTTGGATCTTACTCTTACAAGAGTTTGATATTGAAATCCGAGATAAAATAGGAGCAGAAAATCTCGCCGCTGATCATCTTTCTCGTCTTGAAAATCCCGAATTAGAAGTTCTAAATGAATCGGCCATACAAGACAACTTTCCTGATGAATATCTATTGAAGATAGATTATAAAGAAATCCCATGGTTTGCAGACTATGCAAACTACTTAGTTTGTGGATTCCTTGAAAAAGGATTATCGTACCAAAGACGAAAGAAATTCTTCAGTGATATAAAACACTATTTCTGGGAAGATCCACATCTGTTTAAAAGTTGTCCCGATGGAATAATACGCCGATGTGTATTTGGAGATGAAGCTAGTAAAATTTTAAACCATTGTCACACAGGACCAACAGGAGGGCATTATGGGCCTCAACTAACAGCAAGAAAAGTTTATGAAGCTGGATTCTATTGGCCTACAATTTACAAAGACGCACACCTTCTTTGCAAATCCTGTGATGCATGTCAAAGGGCCGGAAAAATAAGTCAACGTGATGAAATGCCACAAAATGTCATCCAAGTATGTGAAGTATTTGACATTTGGGGTATTGACTTTATGGGTCCATTTCCAAAATCTCATAATAATCTATATATACTCGTAGCCATTGATTATGTATCTAAATGGGCGGAAGCACAAGCTCTCCCAACTAACGATGCACGAGTTGTAGTCAACTTTTTAAAACGTCTTTTTGCAAGGTTTGGAACACCGAAAGCTTTAATAAGTGATCGGGGTACTCATTTCTGTAATAATCAACTTGAGAAAGTTCTTAAAAGATATGGAGTAACTCATAAAATCTCCACCGCATATCATCCACAAACAAGTGGACAAGTTGAAAATACAAACCGAGCTTTAAAACGTATTCTAGAGAAAACCGTAGGATCAAATCCGAAGGAATGGTCCATTAAATTGGAGGATGCACTCTGGGCTTTTAGAACAGCCTACAAAACTCAATTGGAACCACACCTTTTAGACTTGTGTATGGAAAAGCATGTCATCTTCCAGTAGAAATTGAACACAAAGCATTTTGGGCTTTGAAGACATGTAATCTTGATTTACATGAAGCCGGACGTCTACGATTAAGTCAACTAAACGAATTAGAAGAATTAAGACATGAAGCATACGAAAATTCGTTAATCTATAAAGAAAGAACGAAGAAATGGCATGATAAAAGAATCAGAAGTTCAAAAGAATTTAAAGAAGGAGACAGAGTTCTTCTTTTCAATTCACGATTCAAGCTATTTCCTGGAAAATTGAAATCAAGATGGTCTGGACCATTCATAGTCAAAAGAGTTTTCCCATACGGAACGATAGAATTAATAAATTCAAATGGGATTGAATTTAAAGTTAATGGTCACAGAGTTAAACATTACATACATGGTCCGATGGAAGTCGACAACGAAGTTAATCACAATTTCGACACCACAGCTAACTAAGTGTGGGGAGAATCAAGTCTTTAAAGGATAATATGTATTTCTGTTAGAGTTAGATTGTCTGTTTTCGTGTAGTTTTCGAAAATGGAACCCGAATGGTCTTTCCCTAGCAGACCCTAAAGAACTAGTCTTCTCCCCCCATTCTGAATTTTTATTTTTTTTAGGTTTTTACAAAATGAAGACTGCCTGTGAATTAAACCATGGTCTAATGCTACACGCTTTGATCACTAAAAGAAATAATGACATACTACCGAGTGAATTAGTATCAGTAATCAGAGAAAGAATGGACGGAGTTAGAAAAGGATCCAGATGCGAAGATAATAAGTTACAATTTGGTAAAGGAAAATCAAAATCCGCAGCGAAAAGAAGAGCACGACACCTAGAACGATGTCACAAATGCGGAAAATGGTCACATGGAGGTAAATGTTCAAATAATCAAACCTATTCAAATACCGAATTTGTTACTTTATGCAGAGACGGACCGTTCATATGTTTAGAAGAAAAGACAATGAATGCTCGAGGTTACGCCTATGCAGCCATGGAAAACCAATTAAACCGACTATCTTATGAATATAATAGATCATATAACTAAGAAATCTATTTCACAGGTATGTCTGTACAGTTTTTATTTTTATTTTTATTTTTAACCTTTTGATAATAAACGCTAATTTGTTCGCTAAAAAGTATTAAATTGGTATTAAATAAAATTAGGTTTGGCGACCGAAATTATTGATATCATTCAAAAATTTATTACATCACTGCGAAATTTAACGTTTATTCTTAAGGTATAAATATCTTTAATCAATCAACCCAAAATATTTCAAAAATTCGTCATGAGTTAAATTAGGTCTTGGAACCGAAATTACTTTACCGAAAAGAGGGGCGCATATTTTTGATAATATTTGATTGATTAAAGTGGGATAAAAAGACAAAAAGATTTTTAATTTTATTTTTACCATATTTTTAAAATTAATATTTAAATCTTAAATTAATATTGTAAACTTTGTAAAAACAATATATTTAAAATTGTAAATATTTGAAAAAAAAAATTAATATAAGTTTGGTGTGAATTTTTAATTTTTAAAAATATAAATTTTTAATTTTATGCATTTCAAATTTTAAGTTTGGTGTGAATTTTTAATATAAATTTTGAATTTTATATTTAAGTTGTGTGAATTTAAAAACAAAAATTTACTTTATCTCATTAAGTTAAAAATATGATTTTTAAAATTCGTCGTAAGTTGAAGACTAGGTCTTTGAACCGAAATTGCTTTACCCGAGGGAGGGACGAGAACTTTTATTATCATTATTTTTAATCTTATTGATTTAAAGTATGCCAAAAACATTAAAAAAACCCAAAAATCTTAGCTTTTAAAACAATCGCTACAAAAAGACAAATTTTAAAATTTTGTCGAAGGACGGACTAGGACATCGATCCGAAACGACCTCGTCCTAAATAACAAGGGAAACAAAATTTTAAAATTAATTTCTTAATTGTTTTATAAGTTAAAGATTATAAAAAAAAAAAAAAAAAAAGTAAACTCCGCGACTCGCGGAGTTTGCAGTACAAAACCTCCGCGACTCGCGGAGGGACCAAAAATCATAAAAAAAATAAAATGAGCTGCACGATCAGTTCACTTCCCCCACACTCCACACCCGAAAAACACAGCGAAATAGCTGCGAAAAAAACCGAAAACCAACCCCAAAAATCTCAATTTTTAACCGTTAATCACCAAATCTTTTGCTAAAATCATGTTGAGAAGGATGATATCTAAGAATTACTCAAGAAAAACGGTAAATTTCTACACCTAAACACCATTTAATTCGAAATTAGGTGTTCTTGAGCTAATTTTTCCCCAATTTGATTTTGATGCTTTTTAGTGTAATTAGACTTAAATTGTTTATGTATTATGCTTGTATAACCTAGATTGATGCTGTTTAACATGATTAGAAGCCTTAAACTTCAAATTTTGAATAATCTAGGGTTTGTGTTCTTGAGCAATTTGGGGCTTTTTGATATAAACAGGTTATGGCCGATTTTTGTCATGAATTGTTGCTAAATTGAGTAGTGTAACATGTCTAGGTAGTTAAATGATCCAAACTTTGAGCCTAAACATGATTTTGAGAATTAAAGTGGACTTTTTCAAGTCCAAAATTCATGAACTTGATTTTTGAAAGATAATGCCATTTGAGACTTGTTTATTTGCTAGTAATGATTATTTTGACATGTTATTTGAGTTGAATGCTTATGAACTTGGCGAAAATTTTCGTATATGCTTATTTGAAAAAGTATAGATTTGATAAAAATGTGAAAATGAGCTTAAGTTTGATATAAATTAATAATGTCATTGTAATTATTTTGATTGATGATTTTGCTGACACTAATGCATATTTGGATGCACAAAATTTGTGTTTGATGTGTTTTGCAGAATGAAAGGGGTGAATCTTCATCCCAAGCCCGCCATGCTCCTGCTGAGAACTTGGAACAACAGGAGGTAGATAACTACTACAAGCAGGATGTACCTCATCCAGTCATGACCTTTTCAGATATGCACTTGGAACAGTTGCACCCGAACTTGCGATTTGACAGACTTTGGATAGATTATCCAAAATATCAACGGGGTTTGCATACTCTTCATTCCAAGGTTGTTGAGGTACCGAGGGTCATAGAATGGGGACCCTTAGAAGCTGTAGAATTCGCCGGGCCAATTAGGGAATTACTGGTACAGAGGTATGGTAATTCTTCTTTTAATGACTGGATATGTTTATTCACCATACGCAGACCTGTATATAAAGTATGGTGTGAAGAGTTGTTATGTAGTATAGAGTTGAATGATCGGGTAGCTAGTTTAACCGATCGTTCTTTTATTAGATTTTTGTTAGGCGGTTCGATGCGCCACATGTCTTTACTGGACATGGCTCAGGCTTTACGTATATATACGCCTGAGGAGTTAGCGTCTGCCGATTGTAGAGGATTGATACTAAACGGTAGAAAGATAGATGAGAATTTTGATACACACGGTGTGTGGAGTCAAATGACAAGCCATCACCGTTTCAAAGGGGGAAACTACTCTTATTTGGATATAGATAGAGCCGAATTAAGAGTAATACATAGGTTTTTAGCTAATTCGATTACACAAAGGGGTAAGAACAAAGAAAAGGTAAATGAACAAGATTTGTTTTACCATATGTGTATTCGAGACCCACACAGCGCTGTAAGTATACCATATTGTGTGGGTTATTATTTATCAGCTATGGTTCGGGGGATGCGTCCACATAGCATAATAGGAGGTGGTATTTTTATTACTTTGATTGGTGAATATCTCGGTGTGGATATAAGTCGGGGGGGATTATTAGTAGAAGAGCCGGAACCCCGCGACACTATAGGTTTAAATGTATACCATGGTGCGAAAGTTTTGAAGCGGCGAAATAACGCCGCAGTACGATACAATGGTAGACATCCACAGGTAGAGAGAAACCAGCAGCAAGGTAATGTAGGAGGGGGGAATGAGATGCAAGAAATGCATAGGTTTATAGCTTCTCAGGAATACGAAAATGCTAGACAGAGAGCATTTGAAGATTGGCAAGTTCATCAGAACCAGATCATAGCGCATTGCCAACATATAGGTAGAAACTATATTCCTACACCGAAACCCGTCTTCCCTCCTTGGTCGATAGAGATGCAGCCACCATATCCTACGTATGACCCTGCCGAAGCATTCTATAGCACTTATGGTTATGCGTGGAACCCCTATTGGTACCAATATCATCCTTAGTTTACTTATTTTTTTTATTTTGTAATTTGTAATTATTGATATGTTTAATACTTTTGTTAATATTGTAATCATTTTTATAATTATCTAACTTTTATTCTTAGATTTTAATAATTTTTGAATGTGGGGTAATAAACCAAACTTCAAAAATATGTATATATGTTTGCAGTTTATCTTATGTACACAACAGGGTAAAACAACGCATTTTCAAAGACTGGCATTAAGTTCAGCAAAAGCAACTAATTTTGACGACAAGATGCAAAATATATGTGAAATAACAACAAGACGGAATGAACAAATGATGTGCACCATTTATCATTCAGCAAACAAACGCCAATATATTTGGAAACTTTGGTAAAAATTTAATCATTTTCACACAAATCACCCTCAATAATTTAAATTGTTACTGATTTCTTGCAAATGAGGGCATTGCAAGATCTTAAGTGTGGGAAGGGGTTAAATTCTTTCGGATTTTAAAAATTTTTTACTTTATACACTTGGTTACCATTAAAAATACTAGTAAAGCAGTAGTTGTATTAGAATCTAGTGCTCTCTGATAAAAAAGAACAGCCCTAGTCTTATATACTGACTACCCAATTCTAGTAAAATTTTTCAATTAAATGAATTCAAATCATGTTTATACATATTTATGAACGATAAAACTAGGTTTTAACACCGAAATTATTGTTACCTCGGAAAGGACATAAATTGAGAAACAAACTAAAATGTTAAAATTCATTTAAAATGGAATAGAGGACGATAAAAAGAAAAATAAAAAGCCAAATGTGGGAAAATTTACAAAGTTATTTTAAACATATGCCACATACATTTGTAACAAATAACTGAAAATACTTTTGCTTTAGACTAAACTAAACTGTTTTACCCAATGAAAGAAAAGAAGAGATGGATCTACACGATGAATCAATTCCATCATTAAAAGGAAGTAAAGTCTTCCAAAAAAGACACGCGCTTCTTGATTTAGGTCATGAAGTTGTCGTCCAGACCAGCTGTAGGTTGACGAAAAATCTAGAAAAGTCATCACTAAAATCAGCAGGAAATCCACGGACCTCAGCATTAAACAGGGTCGCCAAGTGGTCAGATTTATCCTAACCATGAGAAGGATTTATCTCGTACAATGAGGAGGCACCGTGCAAATTAGCTGGATAAGACTAATGAATCAGATCCCCAGAAAGGATAATCTCCTTAAAGATTAAAAATCAGCTTTTAAGCCTGATATTACTCAATCCTTGAGATTGACCTTAAAGATTGAGAATTCAAACTCATGGAATTCGATGATATCTAAACTCAAGCTTAAACGAGAAAATATTTTGATCAAAATTACAAACCGATTTGTTTTCTGAAAACCTATTTTCAATGCGTTCATTACCATTGAACGTAAAATCCTAGGAATTCACCTGGAATTCATTAGGTCACCTGAACTAAATCGGGTGTCAACCGTAAGAACGGTGGTTGCATAGTGGTCAAAGACAGGACCTTGTGCCAGACCGAAAAAATTATAAGGGTGAGCTTTACTATTGCTCCTACCAAGGATAGTAATTGCGTCCGACACGTTATAGACCATAATCAAAAGCATGTCACGGGACATTGCCTTAAACAGTTGCTTGTTCAACGCTTTCCTTTACAACCGGACGGTAGTTTGCCGAAAGGTAATATACGGGACAAGTAAACTGGACGTGTTGCTTTCCAAATACAAGGTTAGCAAGTGGGTGACACAAAACCGCAAGTTTTGAGCTAAAATTTTCAAATCTGAAACCCACCAAACCCACAAAAATATTTTGCAAACACCGGTAAAGGGTTATTCCGGAAAACTTATCTAGGGTAAAAACTAGATTTCAAAAGATCAAATGTTTTCATAAAGATCCAATTTCCTTAATGGATCTAAATTTTTATAGTCATGTGGGACTGTAAACCATATCGTTACTACCATTGTTTATACCGCCGT
Organism: Rutidosis leptorrhynchoides; assembly: GCF_046630445.1. Taxonomy (NCBI): domain Eukaryota; kingdom Viridiplantae; phylum Streptophyta; class Magnoliopsida; order Asterales; family Asteraceae; genus Rutidosis; species Rutidosis leptorrhynchoides. Next base: position 58,064,891 of record NC_092342.1, read on the forward strand.
ATAGAAATCACTGATGTACAAAGTGTGAAGAATAAAGAAGTGATTCTAGTATTTCAAGACGATATTGCTTGAGGACAAGCAACGCTCAAGTGTGGGAATATTTGATAATGCTAAAAACGAACATATATTTCATAGCATTATTCCTCAAGAAAGACAAGCTTTTAGTTGCAATTGTTCTATTTACAAGTGATATTCGTTTAAATAATAAAAGGTGAAGACAAAAGACAGATTCGACGAATTGAAGACGCAAACGACCAAAAAGCTCAAAAGTACAAAAGACAATCGAAAAGGTTCCAATTATTGATAAGAAACGTCTCGAAATTACAAAAATACAAGATTCAAAACGCAAAGTACAAGATATTAAATTGTACGCGAGGACGTTCGAAAATCCGGAACCGGGACTAGAGTCAACTCTTAACGCTCGACGCAACGGACTAAAAATTACAAGTTAACTATGTATATAAATATAATATAATATATAATTAATTATATTAATTATATATATATTATATATATATATTAAAAACCGTCGGCAGCAAGAAACTCCAAGGGTGTGAGCTGTAAATACATCTCCGCGACTCGCGGAGTTTTAAGGGCATTTTGCCGCGAGTCGCGGAGCCCCAATTTTCAACTCTGGCTATAAAGCCAACCGAATTCTGATCAAATTTCATATCTTTTTTCTTCTCATTCATACGAGTAATATATATATATAATTTATATTTTAATTTTAATTTTAATTTTAATTCTAATAATAAGGGTATGTTAGCGAATGTTGTAAGGGTGTAAGTCGAAATTCTGTCCGTGTAACGCTACGCTATTTTTAATCATTGTAAGTTATGTTCAACCTTTTTACATTAATGTCTCGTAGCTAAGTTATTATTATGCTTATTTAAAACGAAGTAATCATGATGTTGGGCTAATTACTAAAATTGGGTAATTGGGCTTTGTACCATAATTGGGGTTTGGATAAAAGAACGACACTTGTGGAAACTAGACTATGGGCTATTAATGGGCTTTATATTTGTTTAACTAAATGAAAGTTTGTTAATGTTAATATAAAGATTTACAATTGGGCATCCCTATAAATTACCATATACACTCGATCGGACACGATGGGCGGGGTATTTATATGTACGAATAATCGTTCATTTAACCGGACACGGGAATGGATTAATAGCCACTAGAATAATTAAAACAGGGGTGAAATTACATTCAAGGGTAATTGGTGTAATTGTTAACAAAGTAGTAAAACCTTGGTTTACACGCAGTCGATAACCTGGTGTATTCATTAAACAAAGTATTAAAACCTTGTTACAATTCGAATTCCCAATTAGTTGGAATATTTAACTTCGGGTATAATAATAATTTGACAAGGACACTTGCAATTTATATTTATGACTGATGGACTGTTATGGACAAAAACCAGACGGACATATTGAATAATCCAGGACAAAGGATAATTAACTCATGGGCATAAAACTAAAATCAACACGTCAAACATCATGATTGAAGTTTAAATAAGCATAATTCTTTTATTTCATATTTAATTTCCTTTATTTTATATTTAATTGCACTTCTAATTATCGCACTTTTATTTATTGTTATTTAATCGCACTTTTAATTATCGTACTTTTTAATTATCGCAATTTTATTTTATCGCATTTTTATTATTCGCAATTTCATTATCGTTATTTACTTTACGCTTTAATTTAAAGTCTTGTATTTATTTTTTTTTACATTAGGTTTTAACTGCGACTAAAGTCTTAAAATCGACAAACCGGTCATTAAACGGTAAAAACCCCCCTTTATAATAATAATATTACTTATATATATTTGTATTTTTATAAAAGTAAACTAATATAGCGTTGAGCTTTGTTTAAAGATTTCCCTGTGGAACGAACCGGACTTACTAAAAACTACACTACTGTACGATTAGGTACACTGCCTATAAGTGTTGTAGCAAGGTTTAAGTATATCCATTCTATAAATAAATAAATATCTTGTGTAAAATTGTATCGTATTTAATAGTATTTTCCTAGTAAAATAATAACTATTTTATATACACCTCGCATAACATCACCGACGCCTTGAGCAGAAAGGACAGAGAACCCATTCGTGTAAAATCTATGAATATAATTATTCACACTAACCTTACTACTCAAATAAAGGAGGTGCAACAAGGAGTTTTAAAAGAGGGAAACTTAAAGGATGAAATACCCAAAGGATCGGAGAAGCATCTTAATATTCGGGAAGACGGAACCCGGTATAGGGCTGAAAGGATTTGGGTACCAAAATTTGGAGATATGAGAGAAATGGTACTTAGAGAAGCTCATAAAACCAGATACTCAATACATTCTGGAACGGGGAAGATGTACAAGGATCTCAAGAAACATTTTTGGTGGCCAGGTATGAAAGACGATGTTGCTAAATACGTAGGGGAATGTTTGACGTGTTCTAAGGTCAAAGCGGAGCATCAGAAACCATCAGGTCTACTTCAACAACCCGAATTCCCGGAATGGAAATGGGAAAACATTACCATGGATTTCATCACTAAATTGCCAAGGACTGTAAGTGGTTTTGATACTAATTAGGTAATAGTTGATCGTCTCACCAAATCAGCACACTTCCTGCCAATAAGAGAAGATGACAAGATGGAGAAGTTAGCACGACTGTATTTGAAGGAAGTCGTCTCCAGATATGGAATACCAATCTCTATTATCTCTGATAGGGATGGCAGATTTATTTCAAGATTCTGGCAGACATTACAGCAAGCATTAGGAACTTGTCTAGACATGAGTACTGCCTATCATTCACAAACTGATGGGCAGAGCGAAAGGACGATACAAACGCTTGAAGACATACTACGAGCATGTGTTATTGATTTCGAAAACAGTTGGGATCGATATCTACCGTTAGCAGAATTTTTCTACAATAACAGCTACCATTCAAGCATTGAGATGGCGCCGTTTGAAGCACTTTATGGTAGAAAGTGCAGGTCTCCGATTTATTGGAGTGAAGTGGGGGATAGACAGATTACGGGTCCGGAGATAATACAAGAAACTACCGAGAAGATCATCCAAATTCAACAACGGTTGAAAATCGCCCAAAGTCGACAAAAGAGCTACACCGACATTAAAAGAAAAGATATAGAATTTGAAATTGGAGAGATGGTCATGCTTAAGGTTGCACCTTGGAAAGGCGTTGTTCGATTTGGTAAACGGGGGAAATTAAATCCAAGGTATATTGGACCATTCAAGATTATTGATCGTGTCGGACCAGTAGCTTACCGACTTGAGTTACCTCTACAACTCGCGGCTGTACATAACACTTTCCACGTCTCGAATTTGAAGAAATGTTTTGCTAAAGAAGATCTCACTATTCCATTAGACGAAATCCAAATCAACGAAAAACTTCAATTCATCGAAGAACCCGTCGAAATAATGGATCGTGAGGTTAAAAGACTTAAACAAAACAAGATACCAATTGTTAAGGTTCAATGGAATGCTCGTAGAGGACCCAAGTTCACCTGGGAATGAGAAGATCAGATGAAGAAGAAATACCCACACTTATTTCCAGAAGATACGTCAACACCTCCAACTGCTTAAAATTTCGAGATGAAATTTATTTAACGGGTAGGTACTGTAGTGACCCGAACTTTTCCATGTTTACTTATATTAAATGAAATTGATATTTACATGATTAAGTGTTTCCAACATGTTAAGCAATCAAACTTGTTAAGACTTGATTAATTGAAATAGGTTTCATATAAACAATTGACCACCTAAGTTGACCGGTGATTCACGAACGTTAAAACTTGTAAAAACTATATGATGACATATATATGATTATATATATAGTTAACATGATATTATTATAATTAAGTATCTCATTAGGTATTTTAACAATGAGTTATATACATAAAATTGAGTTTATTGAATTAAGAAACTCGAAACGATATATATAACGATTATCGTTATAACAACGTCTTACTAAATACATATGAATCATATTAAGATATTGATACACTATGTTTAATCATGATAAATGATAATTAAACATGTCATTATATATATTAACAATGAACTACGTATGTAAAAACAAGACTACTAACTTAAGGTTTTCGAAACGAGACATATATGTAACGATTATCGTTGTAACGACATTTAAATGTATATATATATATATATATATCATATTAAGATATAGTAATATATCATAATATCATGATAATATAATAATTTAACATCTCATTAGATATAATAAACATTGGGTTAACAACATTTAACAAGATCGTTAACTTAAAGGTTTCAAATCAACATTTACATGTAACGACTAACGATGACTTAACGACTCAGTTAAAATGTATATACATGTAGTGTTTTAATATGTATTCATAGAATTTTGAAAGACTTCAAGACATTTATCAAAATACTTCTACTTAACAAAAATGCTTACAATTACATCCTCGTTCAGTTTCATCAACAATTCTACTCGTATGCACCCGTATTCGTACTCGTACAATACACAGCTTTTAGATGTATGTACTATTGGTATATACACTCCAATGATCAGCTCTTAGCAGCCCATGTGAGTCACCTAACACATGTGGGAACCATCATTTGACAACTAGCATGAAATATCTCATAAAATTACAAAAATATGAGTAATCATTCATGACTTATTTACATGAAAACAAAATTACACATCCTTTATATCTAATCCATATACCAACGACCAAAAACACCTACAAACACTTTCATTCTTCAATTTTCTTCATCTAAGTGATCTCTCTCAAGTTCTATCTTCAAGTTCTAAGTATTCTTCATAAATTCTATAAGTTCTAGTTTCATAAAATCAAGAATACTTCCAAGTTTGCTAGCTTACTTCCAATCTTGTAAAGTGATCATCCATCTTCAAGAAATCTTTCTTATTTATAGTAAGATATCTTTATAATACAATGTAATACTCATATTCAAACTTTGATTCAATTTCTATAACTATAACAATCTTATTTCGAGTGGAAATCTTACTTGAACTTGTTTTCGTGTCATGATTCTGCTTCAAGAACTTTCAAGCCATCCAAGGATCCTTTGAAGCTAGATCTATTTTTCTCATTTCCAGTAGGTTTTTCCATAAAACCTAAGGTAGTAATGATGTTCATAACATCATTCGATTCATATATATAAAACTACCGTATTCGAAGGTTTAAACTTGAAATCACTAGAACATAGTTTAGTTAATTCTAAACTTGTTCGCAAACAAAAGTTAATCCTTCTAACTTGATTTTTAAAATCAACTAAACACATGTTCTATATCTATATGATCTGCTAACTTAATGATTTAAAACCGGAAAACACGAAAAACACCGTAAAATCGGATATACGCCGTTGTAGTAACATCGAGGGCTGTTTTGGGTTAGTTAATTAAAAACTATGATAAACTTTGATTTAAAAGTTGTTCTTCTGGGAAAATGATTTTTCTTATGAACATGAAACTATATCCAAAAATCATGGTTAAACACAAAGTGAAAGTTTGTTTTCCAAAATGGTTATCTAGACGTCGTTCTTTCGACTGAAATGACTACCTTTACAAAAACGAATTGTAAACTGTAATTACGACTATAAACATATACATTTTCTATATATATTCATAAACTTAAGTTCAATATGAAACCATAGCAATTGGATTCACTCAAAACGGATTTAAAACGAAGAAGTTATGGGTAAAACAAGATTGGTTATTTTTGCTTGTTGTAGCTACGTGAAAATTGGTAACAAATCTATATTAATCATATCCTAGCTAACTTATATTTTATTATTCATATATTCTAATATATTATGTAATCTTGGGATACCATAGACACGTATGCAAATGTTTTGACATATCATATCGACCCATGTATATATATTATTTGGAACAACCATAGACACTCTATATGCAGTAATGTTGGAGTTAGCTATACAGGGTTGAGGTTGATTACAAAAATATATATACTTTAAGTTATGATCTAGCCTGAGACGTGTATACACTGGGTCGTGGATTGATTCAAGATATATATATCGATTTATTTTTGTACATCTAATTGTGGACAACTAGTTGTAGATTACTAACGAGGACAGCTGACTTAATAAACTTAAAACATTAAAAAGTATTAAAAATGTTGTAAATATATTTTGAACATACTTTGATATATATGTACATATTTGTTATAGGTTCCTGAATCGACCAGTGGCCAAGTCTTACTTCCCGACGAAGTAAAAATCTGTGAAAGTGAGTTATAGTCCCACTTTTAAAATCTAATATTTTGGGATGAGAATACATGCAGTTTTATAAATGTTTTACGAAATAGACACAAGTAATTGAAACTACATTATATGGGTGAATGATCGAAGCCGAATATGCCTTTTTTTCTTGGTAACCTAAGAATTAGTAAACCGATCTACTAATTGACGCGAATCCTAAAGATAGATCTATTGGGCCTAACGAACCCCATCCAAAGTACCGGATGCTTTAGTACTTCGAATTCATTTTTATCATGCCCGAAGGATTTCCCGGAATGATAGGGGATATTCTTATATGCATCTTGTTAATGTCGGTTACCAGGTGTTCACCATATGAATGATTTTTATCTCTATGTATGGGATGTATATTGAAATATGAAATCTTGTGGTCTATTATTATGATTTGATAATATATAGGTTAAACCTATAACTCACCAATATTTTTGTTGACGTTTTAAGCATGTTTATTCTCAGGTAATTATTAAGAGCTTCCGCTGTTGCATACTAAAATAAGGACAAGATTTGGAGTCCATGCTTGTATGATATTATGTAAAAACTGCATTCAAGAAACTTATTTTTGATGTAATATATTCTTATTGTAAACCATTATGTAATGGTCGTGTGTAAACGGTATATTTTAGATTATCATTATTTGATAATCTACGTAATTCTTTTTAAACCTTTACAGATAAAATAAAGGTTATGGTTGTTTTAAAAATGAATGCAGTCTTTGAAAAACGTCTCATATAGAGGTCAAAACCTCGCGACGAAATCAATTAATATGGAACGTTTATAATCAATATGAACGGGACATTTCAGTTGGTATCCGAGCGTTGGTCTTAGAGAGCCAGAAAATTGCAGTAGTGTGTCTTACTGAGTTTGTTAGGATGCATTAGTGAGTCTGGACTTCGACCGTTTTTTCTTTAAAAACGATTGCTGAACATTTTTTTTGTTGGAAACTATATATTATTAACATGTAAATATTATGTGATATATTAATCTCTTAACGTGTTTGATATTGTGTGATAGATGTCTACCTCTAGTACAAATCCCATTGATTCACCTAATAATAATGAAAAGTCGAATATATTTTGGGAAGATTCACAAATTCCCGAAGAGGAACCGGAAGAGGAGGAATCAGAAGAGGAGGAACCAGAAGAAGAAGAGGTTCCGGAGGAAGAAATATTGATACCTATAGTAAATCGATTAAATAAAAGAAAATCCTCAACCAACGGACCAAAGTTAATAATGGTCAATGGTGTTTCCGCCGGGGAAGCAAAATATTGGGAAGATTACCAATTTTTCGATGAATCGGATCCCGATGAGGATTCCGATGATGTTATAGAAATTACCTCGACCCAATTTAATAAAGCGAAAGAAAATAATAAGGGAAAAGGTATAAAAATTGGGAAACCTGATTCCAACCCCGATGAACTTTATATGTATCGACAACATCCGTATTTCCTAAAATGTAACAATGACCCGGGAACCTCTAAACCACCAGGTTTTTCTAAACCATTATGGAAAACGATGGCTCGTATTAGAGGATGTGATGAACCGAAAAATTTCGACTAATTTAAACCAATTCTCTTTATGATTTAATATTATGTAAATATACATATATGTATGTATATATATATATATATATTATAAGATGTACAAGTAAAAACGACTTTCCTATAGTAAAACATTAATTGCTACAGTAAAAATGACTTTGCTACAGTAAAACACTATTTGCTACAGTGAAACCGTATTTTGCTACAGTGCTACAGTGATTTGCTACAGTAGACACTATTTTCTACAGTAACACTATTTGCTACAGTAAAACACTATTTGCTACAGTAAAATACTATTTGATGTCGACGAACTAGCAAACAAAAACAGAAAAGGCAGCCATGCGATCGCATGGCAAAAACACTGAAAACTCATGCGATCGCATGAGCTACAGTAAATCGAAAAGTAATATAAATACGCAGTTTGTTCGACGAAGTTTTTTCACATTATCTCTTAATATTTATATTTATATTATAATTATAATTTTTAATTTAAGTTTAATAATAATAAGGTATATACGAGGGTGTTTTTAATTCGGGTTTCAAACCGCTTTAAGCTAAGAAAATATTAGGTATTATTCGGGGTATTGTTCTTGAATCCAAGGCCAACAATACAGTCATCTACCATCATTACGTCTACGCAATTTGCCTACAATATTGAATCGCAATATTGAACTGTGAGTTATAGTCTCCCTTTTTAAATGCTTTAAATATTTTTGGGCTGAGAATACATGCAATTTATTTTAAACGCAATAACACACAAGTACATACAAAATTCTACACTGAGTTAAACCGAAAATCCCTTAGCTTTGGTAACTAGTAGCTGCCAGTACATAGGATATGGATTGGTGGGCGCGAATAATTGTATATGGATCCATAGGGCTTGACATCCCCGTCCGAGCTAGAGCGCTAGCCTTTTAACGGACGTATGTTATTTGAGTTTAAGACACGTTGGTTTGCGCGTATTAAAACGAATGGGGTAATTATCACTATAGCGTTAAGTTTAGTTACCAGGGTGCTCTGTTACGTAGAATCTATTGATAAACTTTTGATGAAATCTTGTGGTCTATCTTTATATATGTTTATGACTCGAGAAATTAAACCTATAACTCACCAACATTCGTGTTGACTTTTTAGCATGTTTTATTCTCAGGTCCTTAGAATGCTTCCGCTGTGATGTGCTTGTTGCCTGCATGGAGTCTCTCATGCTTTGTACAAAGTTTATTGCATTCAAAATAAAACTGCGTTGTGTAATAAATAATTGGACTGTGATGTCAACCTGTAAATTAAAGACTTATGTATTTCGGGGTTTTGCTTATACCTAAGCACTCGCCCACATGTTTATAACTTTCTATGTTTAGAAAGTCACTTATTTTAATGAATGCAATATTTTATCAAAACGTATCATATAGAGGTCAAAACCTCACTGTGGAATCAATGATTAACGTGCCGCGTCAATAGCGATTTTGACGGGTCGTTACAGTTGGTATCCGAGCCTGAGGTCATAGGGAACCAGAAATTACATTATTGTGTTTAACTGGTAATTGTTAGGATGCATTAGTGAGTCTGGAGTATGACCATATCTGTTTTTCCTGATTTTTGCTTATTATTTGGTCAAAAACATTATATGTGATATATTTATATGCTAACGTAATTGTTGTTTCAATTATGTAATAGATGACTTCCTCTAATCCTATCATTTTGTACGACTCGGAATCGGACACTGAATCTATTCTATCCACAACTGAAAAGGGCGTTCCAATACCTATTAAAGAAGAAATTGTGTTAGCCGGGGAATCTCAACTCCCGGTAAACCCAGAGGAGGTTCCAGCTCCACCCAGCTTTAGTTTTCCGGAGCCACAGTATCGTTGGCATGGACCCATGATCCCTGGAGTAAATGAGGATCGTCCATTTCTAAACAAATATGGACATTGGTCCAGATATACCGCCGACGGGCGGGTTGTGCCGATTACGCCTGGCAGATTTCGGTTCATGACCACCGGTACATATTCTTGCAGTTCGTCATCATATTCTCCTATACATGACTCAGACAGTTCGTCATCAGACGAGATCAGTAAGGAGGAGGATTTCACTAATGAAATAAAAGAGATCACTAAGGAGAAATTCCAAATTGCTATAGATAATAAAAACAACCACAATAATAAAATGTCCTTAATTATTAAAAAAGAACAGGACCATTCGATCCGTAACCACCCTTATTGTATTAAACCCACTGAGGCAACGGGTACCTCAAAACCCCAACTAAAAATAAAATACACTACCAGAATGTCTGTCGGACCATGTGCACACAAACAATTGGCAGAGAGAACCAAATGGGAAGAAGTTTCTGATAGTTCTGAATGAACGACCTCGCAACCATAAATCTTCCATGCGCTATTTTATTGCTTATGTGTGCTACTCTATCTTGTTATGTAAAATAAGCATATGTAAAATATCAGTATTGTATGGTATTGTATTATTTTGGTTTATTAATAATAAATGCATGGAATGATTATTTGTATTATTACTACTTCTTATTATTATTATTACATAATAATGTAGTAACTCGCTATAAAATTTTTATAGTGGAATATTATTAGGATTTTAGTAGTTAATTCCTGGTACTAGCTATTATGTATGAACTTAACGGGTAGGTAATACCCTAGAAATAATTATAAAATGCTAATAAGAAGAAAAAGGCTTTTATAATAATCGGTTCATATTATTAATATGCTACGATTAACTATTGACAACTCATTTTACCTATAATATTCTATATGATTAAATTATATCTGTTGTGTTTATTGAAGAAACATGTCTCAAATGTCGGATGCTGAGTTTGAGCAACTAGTCGAGAAACGTGTGAATGAAAGAATTGCTGCAACCGAAGCAGCAAAAGCAACAGCCGAAGCAGCAGCCAAAGCAGCAGCCGTAAACACAAATTCACGAAACGGATGCTCATACAAAACTTTTCAGGGATGCAAACCACAGACGTTTAGTGGAACTGAGGGACCAGTCGGTCTAACCCGATGGTTTGAAAAGATGGAGTCCGTTTTCAAAATCAGTAATTGTGCGAACGGAGACAAGTCAAAGTATGCTTCGTGCACGTTGCAAGATGGTGCACTTACTTGGTGGAACAATTATGCTAAAGCAGAAGGAATTGATACGGCATATGATATCTCTTGGGAAGAACTGAAAAAGATGCTAATCGAGGAGTACTGTCCTCGAAACGAGATCAGAAAAATGGAATCTGAGTTACGTAATCTGAAGGTTATCGGCGCGAATCTCAATAACTATGAAAAGCGTTTCATGGAACTAGCCTTGTTGTGTCCCGAATTGGTGCCAAACGAGAAACGAAAGATAGAAATGTATATTGACGGTTTATCGATCAATATCAAAGGAAATGTTACATCGTCCAAACCAAATACGATGCAGGAAGCCATGACAATGGCACACCAACTCATGGACCAGATCACAGAGAGTTCGATTAAGACACCAATTACCGAAGTCAAGATAACTGAAGGAAAGAGGAAATGGGAAGACTATAAGGGCAAAAGTACTCACCTGAAGAAACAAGAAACTTTTAAAGGTAAACAAGATGGGGCAACTGCAAGTCCAAACTATAAGGGACCCCATCCATTCTGCAAAAGATGTTACACACATCATGCAGGTTATTGCCAAGTGGTCTGTGATAAGTGCAACAAGAAAGGACATGTGGCAAAAGATTGTTATGCCACCGTTTCTGAAGTAAAGACAAAACTGACTGATGTCAAGAAATGTTTTGGATGCGGGAAGTCTGGTCACTTTATAAATCAATGCCCTGATAAGGAGAAGAACAAAGAACCCGCACGTGGAAGGGCATTTAATGTTAGTGCCAGTAAAGCACGTGAGGATCCTAATCTTGTCACGGGTACGTTTACCGTTAATAATCAACTAGCTTCTATTATGTTTGATACGGGTGCTGATAGAAGTTATATGTGTAAAGACTTTAGTTTTAAACTAAAATGTGCATCATTACCTCTAGACGATAAATATACTATTGAATTAGCTAATGGTAAACTGATAAAAGCCGATAAAATTTGCCATGGTTGCGAAATGAATCTCGCTGGTGAAACCTTCAAAATCGATTTGATACCCGTAGAATTAGGAAGTTTTGACGTAATCGTTGGCATGGACTGGATGTCCAAAACAAGAGCGGAAGTTGTTTGCGCTGAGAAAGCAATCCGCATCCCTCGTAAGGATGAAACGTCATTAATGATTTATGGGGAAAAGAGCAACTCAAAGCTGAACTTTATCAGCTGTATGAAGGCCCAGAAACTTATAAGAAAAGGTTGTTATGCTATTCTAGCACATGTAAAGAAGATCGATATTGAAGAAAGAAGCATTAATGACATACCGATTGTAAGAGAATATCCCGGAGTATTTCCAGAAGAATTACCGGGGCTACCTCCACACAGATGTGTAGAATTCCAGATTGATCTCATACCAGGAGCTGCACCTGTAGCCCGATCTCCATATAGACTTGCACCTTCAGAAATGCAAGAATTACAAGACCAGTTGCAAGAATTATCGGACCGTGGATTTATTCGTCCTAGTTTTTCACCTTGGGGTGCTCCTATTCTGTTCGTCAAGAAGAAGGATGGATCTATGAGAATGTGCATAGATTACCAAGAATTAAACAAATTAACGATCAAGAATCGGTACCCATTACCGAGGATTGATGATTTGTTTGATCAATTGCAAGGATCAAGTGTTTATTCTAAGATTGATCTACGCTCCGGATATCATCAACTGAGAGTGAAGGAAGAAGATGTTCCTAAAACCGCGTTCAGAACCCGTTACGGTCACTATGAGTTTCTAGTCACGCCTTTTGGATTGACTAATGCTCCAACAGTATTCATGGATCTAATGAATCGTATCTGTAGACCGTATTTAGACAAATTTGTCATTGTTTTTATCGACGACATATTGATTTACTCGAAGAACAAGGAAGAACATGAGCAACACTTAAGACTGGTACTAGAGATACTCAAGAAAGAAGAATTGTACGCAAAATTTTCGAAGTGTGATTTCTGGTTACAAGAAGTACAATTTTTGGGCCATGTTGTCAGTAAACATGGAATTAAAGTTGACCCCGCCAAGATCGAAGCCATTAGTAAATGGGAAACACCGAAGACTCCAATACAAATCCGCCAATTCTTAGGTCTTGCTGGTTACTACCGAAGATTCATTCAAGATTTCTCTAGAATCGCCAAACCCTTAACTGCATTGACTCAAAAGGGAAAGAAGTATGATTGGTCCACGGAACAGGTATCCTCATTCCAGTTATTAAAGAAGAAGTTAACGTCTGCACCCATTTTGTCATTACCGGAAGGAAATGATGATTTCGTGATCTATTATGACGCTTCGTGCCAAGGTTTAGGATGTGTATTAATGCAACGCACAAAAGTTATCGCATATGCCTCACGACAACTAAAAATTCATGAAAAGAACTATACGACGCACGATTTGGAACTTGGAGCAGTAGTTTTTGCACTCAAAATATGGAGACACTATCTATATGGCACCAAGTGTACAATGTACACCGACCATAAGAGTCTTCAGCATATTTTTGATCAAAAACAACTCAATATGAGGCAACGTCGCTGGGTAGAGTTGTTAAACGATTACGATTGTGAAATCCGTTACCACCCCGGAAAAGCTAATGTTGTAGCTGATGCCCTAAGTCGAAAAGAAAGAGTAAAACCTCTTAGGGTCCGAGCTTTGAATATTACAATTCGTACTGATCTCACAAAGCAAATTCAAGCAGCACAGTTAGAAGCTTTAAAAGAAGAAAACGAAAAAGGTGAAATGAGCAAAGGGATAGAAAAACAACTTGAAGTAAAAGCCGATGGAACCCTGTATTTTGCTGGTAGGATATGGGTACCAAGACATGGTAACCTAAGGCAACTAGTACTAGATAAAGCACACAAAACGAGGTACTCAATTCACCCAGGAAATGGGAAAATGTACCACGATCTCAAGAAGTTCTATTGGTGGCCTAATATGAAGACAGAAATTGCTACTTATGTAAGCAAATGTTTGACGTGTGCAAAGGTTAAAGCTGAGCACCAAAAGCCGTCAGGATTACTGCAACAACCAAAAATTCCGCAGTGGAAATGGGAAAGAATAACCATGGATTTCATTACGAAATTGCCAAGGACTGCAAGTAGTCATGATACTGTTTGGGTGATAGTTGATCGTCTAACTAAATCAGCTCATTTCCTACCAATAAAGGAGACAGACAGTATGGAGAAATTAGCACGCCTATATTTGAAGGAAGTAGTTTCCAGGCATGGTGTACCCATCTCCATCATATCTGATCGTGACACCCGATTCACATCACGTTTTTGGCAATCATTACAAAAAGCATTGGGAACTCGATTAGATATGAGCACCGCTTATCACCCACAGACAGATGGTCAAAGTGAAAGAACAATACAAACATTGGAAGACATGTTACGGGCATGCGTGATTGACTTTGGAACCAGTTGGGATCGACACTTACCGTTGGCAGAATTTTCAAACAATAACAGCTATCATACGAGCATCAACGCAGCACCATTTGAAGCACTTTACGGTAGAAAGTGCAGATCTCCTATCTGTTGGAGTGAAGTAGGAGAAAGACAACTTACTGGACCAGAAATTATTCACGAAACCACCGAAAAGATCATTCAAATACAACAGCGATTGAAAACGGCCATGAGTCGCCAAAAGAGTTATGCTGATGTAAGAAGAAAACCGCTAGAATTTCAAGTGGGCGACAAAGTCATGTTGAAAGTGTCACCCTGGAAAGGCGTTGTACGATTCGGTAAACGAGGAAAGCTAAGTCCTAGGTACGTAGGACCCTTTGAAATCACCGAAAGAATTGGAGCAGTTGCTTATCGATTAAGGCTACCACAAGAACTTAGTAGTGTTCACGACACATTTCACGTGTCAAATTTGAAGAAATGTTTAGCTGAAGAGGATGTCATAATTCCTCTTGACGAAATACGAATCAATGATAAACTCCATTTTATCGAAGAACCTGTTGAAATCATGGACCGTGAGGTCAAACAATTAAAACAAAGCAAAATACCGATAGTTAGAGTTCGTTGGAACGCTAAACGAGGACCCGAGTTTACTTGGGAACGTGAGGATCAAATGAAGCAAAAGTATCCACATTTGTTCACTGATATCGCTCATGAAACAGGTACTACTCAAAATTTCGGGACGAAATTTTCTTTAACTGGGAGGTACTGTGATGAACCGAAAAATTTCGACTAATTTAAACCAATTCTCTTTATGATTTAATATTATGTAAATATACATATATGTATGTATATATATATATATATATATTATAAGATGTACAAGTAAAAACGACTTTCCTACAGTAAAACATTAATTGCTACAGTAAAAATGACTTTGCTACAGTAAAACACTATTTGCTACAGTGAACCCGTATTTTGCTACATTGCTACAGTGAAAACGACTTTGCTACAGTGATTTGCTACAGTAAACACTATTTGCTACAGTAAACACTATTTGCTACAGTAAAACACTATTTGCTACAGATACGATAAGATATGATTTAGGAGATACGCTAAGATATGAATTTTGTCTATACACTTGTGACGACCCGGAAATTTTTGACCAAATTTAAACTTTAATCCTTATATTATTCCGACACGATAAGCAAAGTTTGTTAAGTTAAATCTCAAGAATTTTAAACTGTGTTCATACATTCATTATAACCTCGACCAAATTCTGACGATTCACGAACCGTTATATATAAATAAATATGTATATGTATATATATATTATAACTTGAGAATATTAATAAAGTATTAAACGTATAATACTTTACACGAACGTATTTGTTTCAATATGATTTTCGACGAAATTAAAAAAATATATATTAAATGATTCAATTATCAGAAACATTGAATTATGATTACAAGTCTCTGTTGAGAGGTCCACTATGATTTGAGAAAATCTATTCCTCTTAACGATATTCAGAATAATTTGTAAAGATATTTATAAATAAAAACAAAAAGTGTCATTTACAAAAGTTAGACAAAATTTAGTGGAGAATTGGTTTCCATAATATTCTATTAATCTATTTTCAAACGTACAAAGACGTTTTCAGTTTAAAAAGAACTTTATTATTAAAACGTATATAACTTTTATAAATATCTAGAATCACTTTTGACAACTCATTACTTAACCAGTATAATAAATATAACGATATTTATATTTTATTTCATTAAATATATATAATGATTTAAATTAATATTATATATATTTATACGCGTATTATACATACATAGTTTTTATACTTTTACTATACTTTAACTTTACCTTTACTTTACTTTTACTTTACTTTAACTTTAATAATTCACTTTAATAATTCATACTTTAATAATTCACTTTAATAATTCATACTTTAATAAATCACTTTAATAATTTATATTTTAATAATTTACTTTAACTTTAATAATTCATACTTTAATAATTCACTTTAATAACTCATACTTTAATAATTTACTTTAATAATTCAAAAATCTATTATAAATAGAATTCAAAAGGTTTCATTATTTCATAGAACCTTGAGAATATTTTTTTCTCTAAACTCTCTCAATCGATTTACATATATATATTTACTCTGTATTATTTCAAGATATTATTAGTATACATAAAATATTACGACGGAGTGCTGTCCGAGTGATTTCGAAATTGTTTTTCGAGCGGGATAAGGCTAAGGAAATTATGGGTTATAGCTATGGAGGTTATGGTTTTGGTTCGGGAGTATTGCTCGTGAGTCAAACTAGTGTTTATCATCTCCGTTGCGTCTACGTACTTTTCCTGCAATATTGAATCTCAATATTGATACGTTCGTGAATCCGAGGCCAACCTTGCACTTGTTCAATGATGTTATATGTATTTTTACAATGAAATATAGTATGGTGAGTTTTCATAGCTCCCTTTTTAAATGCTTTTGCATTATATATTTTTGGGCTGAGAATACATGCATATTTTATAACTGTTTTACGAAATAGGCACAAGTACTAAAACTAATTCTACGTGGGTTTAAACCAGAAATATCCCCTTAGCTTGGTAACTATAACTACTGGTGTATGACTGGTAGGCCCTTAAAGATAGATCTATTGGGCCTGACAAACCCCATCCTGACTATGGGATGCTTTAGTACTTTGAGGTTTATATAACACACCTGATTCGGTGTACTTTCAGAGGGTAAAACATGAACGTTAAGGCTTGTTACCAGGTACCTACAACTTATAGAATGCTTTTTATACACTTGCGAGTGTATGGTTGTTTATGAAACTGAAATCTTGTGGTCTATTACAACTATTGAAAATCATTATTTATGATAAAACTATGAACTCACCAACCTTTTGGTTGACACTTTAAAGCATGTTTATTCTCAGGTGTTAAAGAAATCTTTCGCTGTGCATTTGCTCATTTTAAAGATATTACTTGGAGTCATTCATGGCATATTTCAAAAGACGTTGCATTCAAGTCGTTGAGTTCAATAGAGATTATTATTAAGTAAATGACAGATTAGGTCATTTATAGTTGAATCTTATGAAATGGTAAGCATTCCTGTCAATTTTTGATGTAAAGAGCGTTTATCTTTTAAAAACGAATGCAATGTTTGAAAAATGTATTATATAGAGGTCAAATACCTCGCGATGTAATCAACTATTGAGAATCGTTTATAATGTATATGAACGGGTCCTTTCAGTTGGTATCAGAGCGGTGGTCTTAGCGAACCAGGTCTGCATTAGTGTGTCTAACTGATAGTCGTTAGGATGCATTAGTGAGTCTGGACTTCGACCGTGTCTGCATGTCAAAAGTTTTGCTCATCATTTTTGTCAGAAATTACCTGCTTATCATTCTTAGTATAGACACATCTTATTGCATTGATTGCATGAATAGTGTATAGACAAAATTCATATCTTAGCGTATCTGCTAATTCATATATTAGCGTATCTGTTACTGTAAACTTTGCCTGACATATTCCGTAAATTTCTCCGTAATCTACGAAACCATTTGCTCTATATAATTAGAATACTACCCGATAGCCGGAAAATCATTTCATATCGAAAAATTCTTTATTCAATCATATGAAATGGAATTCGTCATTAGTTCAAGTCCCTCGGATTCCGAAATGGAATCCCACTCAAGTTCCAAAAGCAGTGTGACCGAAATGGATCAACCAATTAGTCATCATCTATTCTGGATGAATTGGGGATGGGTTCGTAGCCTCCTTAATTATTGGAGACAAGAAGAAGGTGATCCCTTCCATCCACCACATTGCCCTCTTGGCGAAGAACCTGAAGCACTTACCAGCGAACCTATCCGAAACACCATTTTCTCTCTTATTTCTAGAGTATCTCGTCACGATTACATACTACACTAAATTGTAGATTTTATTTATCCGCTCGTCCGAACCGACAATCACCCCGGTGTAATAGAAGAAGTCAACGAGCTTCGCGCTCGGGTAGTGGATTTGGAGAATATGGTGCAAAGGTTACAAACACCAGCAGCAGCACCAGCAGCATAAACAGTACCACCATCAGCAACACCAACAGTACCATCACCACCACCAACAACAACATCCACATCCCACACCGCAACATCACAATCTGTATCTCAAACATCAACGTCATACGCCCTATAAATATCCAGGAATATCAACAACAACAAACGATGAAGTACTAATTCATAAACTTCATTAAAGAGATATCTCTGCGGCAGTTATGTAATCTCCAAAATCTTAGAGATTATTTAATTCTGACCGTAAATCGGATGAGTGAACGGAGATGGTAGAGTATAAACTTTGATCGAAAATGGTGTACGATTTACAAGCTAGAATTGTTTTACCAACAGCATCAACAGGACCGTAGCATCATCAACACAGTCAGTGCCGTCAGTATCGTCAGAATCAACAGCACCTGTAACATCACAAACACTGTCAGTTCAAGAATCATTGTGGACATCATTACGAATCAACAACAAATATATTGTATCAACGAGTTATGAAGTATTAACTCATTTCCAATCGAAAGATTTATATGTATATTTTATATGTATAAATTTTTAAACCATAATAAATCTTCCCGTACTAAGCTATTATGTGTGAATCTTAACTACTCAGTTAGTTCATATTACAAATATGCAATGATGTACGTCCTTCGTTCGCAACTTAACCATCGTTAATTACAATCTCTGTCTCAATTCAATAAAATTCCAATTCATAATAAATCAAGTGTATTATTCGAATATATGTTTGATTTTACACTTTCATCATTGATGTATTCGAAACTTTTCAAATAACATCATTCGTACCTTGCAAAGTTCACAAGAATTTCATGAAAACCAATAAATAACAAAGTAATGATTCATAATTTCAATATTATTGAAGAAATACTTATGCAATTTATAAAGTTTTAGGGATTACTCAATTCTAGTTCCAACCATAAAACAAATGAGTTTAATTTAATATTAACTCATTAAATCTATATTACATCTAAAGAAAATATACACATATATTTTCATAAAGACTGTAATAAACTTCTTTTGTACAAAATATTAATTGTGAAATTTTTTTTAACGGGTAGGTAATACCCGATAGATATATAAATTCACAATTAATAAATTACATTTTTCAAAACTGATTCAGCAATCATCAACTATATTCCCTACTTTCACAACAATATCCATTCTTTCATATAAATCAAAACAATCATACTCATTCAAATTCAATTACATATTCTGATTTTGAAATCGCATAATTCAATTCGAAATATAACCAGTATCATCTCTCTTAGATTCCTATATCTTTCAAAGCTATACTTTGACTTCAAAACTGTGTTAGAACATCATATGTATTAACGATTACAATATGTGCTCAAACCCTTCGAAATTCCTGAAGACACTTCAACTAAGGAACAATCGAGATGATGATCCAACCACATGTTACCCACAGTTATACACCTGAAAAACTCTCAAAACCCAAGTCATAGTTCGACACGTATCCATGTTAGACCCTTTGGCATTTACTAGCTAAAATAACTTTTCAATTCCGTTTCAAAATAGACAGTTTTGTCACAGCTACAGCAAGTCAACTTCGACTTCTCAATCAAAACAGTCTTATTATAACCTCGATAGATACGTTGCCCTTTCGCCAACGTTACCGGGGAATCGTTTATATTCACCACATTAGCAATAAACTTACCAACAACTTCACTGATCTTTGACTTTCCAAAAAAAAAATTATTATAATTATCGAAACCCTATCATATACTCATTCGTACCTTATAACAAGAATTGCCATACCAATTATTGAGAATCAGCAATCAGTATTTTGAAACCTCGCAGCATGTCTACATCGACAATTACATATACACACAACGTCTACCTCCAAGACTTACATTCTTTGAATGAGAAATTTCTGAAAAACACCATAAACTGCGAACCAGTTCTCAAAATTTTGAAAAATGATGATGAAGCAGCAAAAACTGTAAACGACCTTAACAGTAAAAAGTTGGATGATAAAGGATAGTATATTGGCAAAGCTAAGAAAAAGAGAATCTTTGGAACTGGAAAACGGATTTAGCAAAGTATGAAGGAGGCTGTGGACAAATCACAAAGGCTGAACCTGCCTTTAAAGAATCCAAATGATTCAGTACTTGCTGAAGTCATTAACGAATACCTTGCCCTTGACTCTAAACCCCTGCGGATAATATCCTTCATCATCCTCTGATATTAGACATTCTAAGATATCATCGTATCTTTCATTATAAATATCATCCATACTTCTGAAGATATTTTTATAATTATTCTTATCTGAAATCATTTACCTCTTCGCGCTATCTGTATTATATCATAAAAGAAACTATTTTAGTTTCTAAATTCTGAAACATTCGAGTTTAAAATAGGAATATTCTTAAAGAAGTGTTGGGAGCTGAAGCATGAGTTAGTATAATATAATGACACTTGATCAACGTGATTATATTACAGTAATTAATGATAAGTTTCTAAATGGAACATGATGATTCACAGATCATAACGTCATCATGTGCTATGTTACACGACTCTTGTATTCTCTTTGATCTCTAAATATCAAGAAAATATTTCTTGATGATTTGGCCTTTTTCGAGGTATTCTGGTAATTTGACAAGTCAAGATCGTGCCATTACAATTTTATTCCTAGAACATTAACAATGTTCATTCTGAAATTTATATCTGCGAATTCTGGACCATTACAAGCGGTGCTTAATCGCAAGAAGAATAAACTAAAGGACAAAGCTCCGAACTAGAAATGGGAGTATAAATCATAGCAAATAGAAGAGAGCATTAACTGTGGATGACAATGATTATAGAAGAAGCAAGGACTTTGAAATATAAGGGAAGATATAAAACCCAACAACAACCCAGAAATCACAAACCGTATATATCAATGCATATAGCAATATAAAGACACGGGAGAACTAAAAACACTATAAAACCAAGAGTATAGTAGAAGTAAATAGATTCTTCCGGAGGCAGATGAAAAAGAAGAGCGACATATATGAAAGTGAGGAGTATATCAAGAAGCAGCACTGGATGAAGCATATTGACAAATACTTTAAAATATGAGTTGAGAAGGTGTGAGTTGTAAGAAAACAAAGGAGGTGGATTTATAGTGAAATATCCGACAGAGAAATCAAAATAGATTATCGCATTAATTCGAAGAGGATCATAATTTCCTTAATCGCTGAATAATCAAATCCAATATAGATTACAAAGATTTTCTTTTCGGAGATCAATCGTGATGACGTCAAAAGATACAACGAATCACTATTATCTTATTTCATTCATTTACGATAACTTCACTCACACGCTTCGAGTAATCGAATTATTTTATCCATGCTTCTTGAACATGATAAAACTCTATAATCGTTATAATAACATTTTCATTGTTAGTCATGACGACCTCTATCAAATTTCGGGGACGAAATTTCTTTAACTGGTAGGTACTGTGACGATCCGGAAATTTTCGACCAAATTTAAACTTTAATCTTTATATTATTTCGACACGATAAGCAAAGTTTGTTAAGTTAAATCTCAAGAATTATAAACTGTGTTCATACATTCATTATAACCTCGACCAAATTCTGACGATTCACGAACCGTTATATATAAATAAATATGTATATGTACATATATATTATAACTTGAGAATATTAATAAAGTATTAAACGTATAATACTTTACACGAACATATTTGTTTCAATATGATTTTCGACGAAATTAAAAAAATATATATTAAATGATTGAATTATCAGAAACATTGAATTATGATTACAAGTCTCTGTTGAGAGGTTTACTATGATTTGAGAAAATCTATTCCTCTTAATGATATTCAGAATAATTTGTAAAGCTATTTATAAATAAAAACAAAAAGTGTCATTTACGAAAGTTAGACAAAATTTAGTGGAGAATTGGTTTCCATAATATTCTATTAATCTATTTTCAAACGTACAAAGACGTTTTCAGTTTAAAAAGAACTTTATTATTAAAACGTATATAACTTTTATAAATATCTAGAATCACTTTTGACAACTCATTACTTAACCAGTATAATAAATATAACGATATTTATATTTTATTTCATTAAATATATATAACGATTTAAATTAATATTATATATATTTATACGTGTATTATACATACATAGTTTTTATACTTTTACTATACTTTAACTTTACCTTTACTTTACTTTTACTTTACTTTAACTTTAATAATTCACTTTAATAATTCATACTTTAATAATTCACTTTAATAATTCATACTTTAATAAATCACTTTAATAATTCATACTTTAATAATTTACTTTAATAATTCATACTTTAATAATTTATACTTTAATAATTCACTTTAATAATTCATACTTTAATAATTCACTTTAATAATTCAAAAATCTATTATAAATAGAATTCAAAAGGTTTCATTATTTCATAGAACCTTGAAAATATTTTTTTCTCTAAACTCTCTCAATCGATTTACATATATATATTTTCTCCGTATTATTTCAAGATATTATTAGTATACATAAAATATTACGACGGAGTGCTGTCCGAGTGATTTCGAAATTGTTTTTCGAGCGGGATAAGGCTAAGGAAATTATGGGTTATAGCTATGGAGGTTATGGTTATGGTTCGGGAGTATTGCTCGTGAGTCAAACTAGTGTTTATCATCTCCGTTGCGTCTACGTACTTTTCCTGCAATATTGAATCTCAATATTGATACGTTCATGAATTCGAGGCCAACCTTGCACTTGTTCAATGATGTTATATGTATTTTTACAATGAAATATAGTATGGTGAGTTTTCATATCTCCCTTTTTAAATGCTTTTGCATTATATATTTTTGCGCTGAGAATACATGCATATTTTATAACTGTTTTACGAAATAGGCACAAGTACTAAAACTAATTCTACGTGGGTTTAAACCAGAAATATCCCCTTAGCTTGGTAACTATAACTACTGGTGTATGACTGGTAGGCGCGAATCCTAAAGATAGATCTATTGGGCCTGACAAACCTCATCCTGACTATGGGATGCTTTAGTACTTCGAGGTTTATATAACACACCTGATTCGGTGTACTTTCAGAGGGTAAAACATGAACGTTAAGGCTTGTTACCAGGTGCCTTCAACTTATAGAATGCTTTTTATACACTTGCGAGTGTATGGTTATTTATGAAACTGAAATCTTGTGGTCTATTACAACTATTGAAAATCATTATTTATGATAAAACTATGAACTCACCAACCTTTTGGTTGACACTTTAAAGCATGTTTATTCTCAGGTGTTAAAGAAATCTTCCGCTGTGCATTTGCTCATTTTAAAGATATTACTTGGAGTCATTCATGGCATATTTCAAAAGACGTTGCATTCAAGTCGTTGAGTTCAATAGAGATTATTATTAAGTAAATGACAGATTAGGTCATTTATAGTTAAATCTTATGAAATGGTATGCATTCCTGTCAATTTTTGATGTAAAGAGCGTTTATCTTTTAAAAACGAATGCAATGTTTGAAAAATGTATTATATAGAGGTCAAATACCTCGCGATGTAATCAACTATTGAGAATCGTTTATAATGTATATGAACGGGTCCTTTCAACACTACTCATGCAATTAATGTAGCAAGACATATCTAGACTACTAATGATAAGCAGGTAATTTCCTAAGGATGATAAGCAGATGATTTCCGACTAGAAATGATAAGCAAAACTTTTGACATGCAGACACGGTCGAAGTCCAGACTCACTAATGCATCCTAGCGACTTATCAGTTAGACACACTAATGCAGACCTGGTTTGCTAAGACCACCGCTCTGATACCAACTATAGAGACCCGTCCTAATCCATATGGACGAATACATTACATTTGGTTACATCGCGAGGTACTTGACCTCTATATGATACATTTTACAAACATTACATTCGTTTTTAAAAGACAATCTTTCTTTACATCGAAAGTTGACGACATGCATACCATTTCATAATATATCCAACTATAATTGACTTAATAATAATCTTGATGAACTCGACGACTCGAATGCAACGTCTTTTGAAATATGTCATGAATGACTCCAAGTAATATCTCTAATATGAGCAAATGCACAGTGGAAGATTTCTTTAATACCTGAGAATAAACATGCTTTCAAGTGTCAACCAAAAGGTTGGTGAGTTCATTAGTTTAACATAAATAATCATTTTCATCATTTTAATAGACCACAAGATTTTCATTTTCAGTTCTCATAAATATACGTCCCATGCATAGAGACAAAAATCATTCATATGGATTGAACACCTGGTAACCGATATTAACAAGATGCATATAAGAATATCCCATATCATTCCGGGACATCCATCGGACATGATAAAACAACATCGAAGTACTAAAGCATCCGCTACAACGGATGGGGTTTGTTGGGCCTAATAGATCTATCTTTAGGATTCGGGTCAATTAGTAGACTGGTTACTAATTCTTAGGTTACCAAGTAAAAAGGGGCATATTCGGCTTCGATCATTCAACCATATAATGTAGTTTCGATTACTTGTGTCTATTTCGTAAAACATTTATAAAAGTAGCGCATGTATTCTTAGTCCCAAAAATATATATTGCAAAAGCATTTAAAAAGGGAGCAAATGAAACTCACAATACTGTATTTTGTAGTAAAAATACATATGACGACATTGAACAACTGAACAATGCAGGGTTGGCCTCGGATTCACGAACCTAAATTAATTATGTATATTTATATGTTGGTTAATATTCGTCTAACAATTTAGGTTAAGTCATAGTGTACCACAATCCTAATGCTCGAGACTAATATGCAAAAGTCAACAAAAGTCAATTTGACTCAAAATGATTTCCAAAAATCTATACATGATTAATATATAGTTTAAATATCGCCGTTTTATATTTTTAAATATTTTTAAAAGATTTAGAGTAAATAATATAATTCATTTATTAATAAATAAAATTTTATATTAAAATTTAAATAATAAAATATACTTTTATATATATTAAGTAATAAAATTTATAGAGTTCATTTAATATTATAAAGATAATATGGTAGGTATTATTAAAGTAATTTATTACATGTAGTAAAATATGTTTGTATCACATATTTATTTGATAGAATAATATCTATAATAATAGTAAGTAAAAGTTGTATTATTTTGTAATAATAATTATTATTATAAAAATATCAATATTTATAATTACTAAGATGACATTATGATAAAACGATAATTCTAATTATGATAACTTTAATATTTACGATACTTTTTAATATTATATTTAAAATAATAATTCTATTTAAAATGATAATAATAATGATATTTTATAGTAACAATGACATTTTTATTAAAATGATAATTTTTGTTAAAATGATAGTTTTAATACTAACGATTCTTTTAATAATAATAGTAATGTATAAAAATAATAAGAACGATAATTTTATCTGAATCAATATCTTATAATATTTTAATTTCATCATGATCCTCTTACTCATTATTTCCTAATCGTTTCGTTTAATAGCTTTTAATCGTCTTTTATATCGTGTTCATAATAATGATAATAATAGTAATCAAAATAATTAGGTGTTACTAATATTAGTTTTAATTGCAATAATACAAACAATGATAATTACTATGACATTATTAATGATAATACTAATAATTATTTTAATGATAATATAATAATAATAATAACAATAACAATAACCATTTTTAAATAATGATATATATATATATATATATATATATATATATATATATATATATATATTAATAATGATAATAATAATAATAATAACAATAATAATAATTAGATAATAATAATAATACTAATTATAACTTTAAAGATAATAACGATAGTAATAATAATAAAAATAACAATTTTTAATGATAAAACCTTTTATTGATAAAGATAATAATAATAATAATAATAATAATAATAATAATAATAATAATAATAATAATAATAATAATAATAATAATAATAATAATAATAATAATAATAATAATAATAATAATAATAATAATAAAATAAAACTAGAACGACGATAATAACGACGATAATAATAATCATTTTTAATAATAATACAAAAATTCGATTGACTATAACTTCTAAGCCGTTCATCGAAACCATTCGATATCTAAATGAAAAGTTCTTAATTTTTCGCTAGGTTTTCAACGACATGCATATCTTATACCTTATCTCAACCGCATATGTAACTAATTCAGGATTCAACATAACCTATCTAATGGCAATATCAAAAGTACAAGCATGCATAATCCTATATACTCGAGCACTAGTCAGGGATACACTATCAATAAATAAAAGTTAAGTTATGAGTACTCACGTATCAATATTGAGATTCAATATTGCAGGAAAGGTACGCAGACGCAACGGAGACGATAAACACTAAATTGACCTCGCGAGCATACCTATGAACCATACCCATAACCTCCATAGCTATAACCCATAATTTCCTTAGCTCTATCCCGCTCGAAAAATTCGTTTTTAAAATAATCCCTGCTCATGACCTCGTCGTAGTATTTTATGTAAATAATACTAATAATATTACCAATACTCCTAATAATATTATTACTAATAATATTAATCTTAATATGAATCATAATAATAATATAAATAATAATAAATAAGGTAATATAGAGGGAGTATATGTGTGTGTGCGAGTGAATGAAAAAAAATGATCCCAAAAATGAAATCGAGTGAACTTTAAAGACCTGACCTCTCTCCCTCAGCCATGAGATCGCATGCGGTTGTGAGGGAGTCCTCATGCGATTGCATGATGTCCATTTACAGCTCACATTTGACTAATGGAAGTTGTCAACACTTATTTTACTTATTACACATATGATACACGTAAATTATATATTATTTAATATATATTATATTTAATCTTTAGAATTAATTAAATATTATATTATATTCTCGTGCATAGTTAAAATGTAATTTTTGTTCAAATGAGTCGTACGTTGTCACTCGACTCATGTACCACTTTCGGTTTTTCGAGCGCACTTTCGTACGCTTAGAAAACTAGCCTTTTACGTTACGCGACGTGTACCTTTAATAATAATTTGACTTATTTATCAAAAATTTACTTTATGAAAATGTATCTTATAAAATTTGAGCGTCGTGATCATATGCTTCTATAAATCAGTGACTCGTTGTTTACCAAAATATATTATTTTAAATTGGGACATTTTATGACTAAGTTAAATATATATATATATATATATATATATATATATATATATATATATATATATATATATATATATATATATATATATATATATTATTTAAAATTGTAAATTTGTACCTAATAAATATTTTTGAAATATTTTAACTAATGATATAATATTTAGCCTTTCAAAACCAATTAAATTTCAAAGTTCGTTTTAACTCGTTTTTAAATAATAGTAGTTATTTTACCAAATAATGTTTTTAATATGAAAACTAAAGAGTTGCTTTATCGAGGGACACGAGTTAATCAAGTAAAGTATATTTTTGAAATTTAAACGGAAATGATTTCTAACTTTTGACTAAGACTTGTAAATGACACTTTTGTAAATCACTTTTACCAACAATTTCGAATACCGTTAAAAAGGAAAGGTTTCTCAAATCATAGTGGACCTCTTAACAGAGACTCATAATTATAATTCAATGTATTTAATAATTCAATCATTTGATATCATCTTTTAATTCCATTGATAACTATTAGAATATATTTTGAAACAAATACGTTTATATAAAATATTATACGTCTAATACTTTGTTAATGTTTTCAAGTTATAATATATACACATATACATATATAATCATGTTCGTTCATATAATAGTTCGTGAATCATTGGAATTTGGTCGAGGTTAAATGAGTGTATGAACACAGTTTAAAAGTCTTGAGATTCAACTTACAAATTTTTTGCTTATAGTGTCGGGAATATATAAAGATTAAAGTTTAAATTTGATCGAAAATTTCCGGGTTGTCACATACCTAGCGATAAAAATGCTAACCCCGGAATGAAACAGCTAAAGCCATTACCACGAGAAGTGGTATTACACTTAAACCAACTGAAATACCTGTAATTTCTGATGACTCTATTCCTACTACACAGGCACCACAGCCTGAGCAAAATAAGGAAACATAACCGGTAGTTGAAAAGGTTAATGAGGATAACACAGTTAAGGCAAAACCTTATGTTAAACCATACCAACCACCGCTTCCTTACCCAAGTAAAATGAGAAAAGAAAGACTTGAAGTCGAGCAATCCAAATTCTTGGATATGTTTAAACAAATAAATGTCAATCTTCCTTTCATTGATGTAATTTTAGGAATACCAAGATATGCTAAATTCCTGAAAGATCTAATCACAAATAGAAAGAAAATGGAAGAACTCTCGGCTGTTACTATGAATGCTAATTGTTCTGCAGTGCTGTTGAATAAGATACCAGAAAAACTCTCAGATCCAGGAAGTTTCACAATTCCATGTTTTCTGGGTAGTCTTAGTTCAATAGAAGCATTGGCAGACTTAGGTGCTAGTATAAATTTAAGGCCATATTCA
The DNA here is from genome assembly GCF_046630445.1 of Rutidosis leptorrhynchoides. Taxonomy (NCBI): domain Eukaryota; kingdom Viridiplantae; phylum Streptophyta; class Magnoliopsida; order Asterales; family Asteraceae; genus Rutidosis; species Rutidosis leptorrhynchoides. The sequence goes on from NC_092342.1 coordinate 58,093,926, forward strand.
TTATACGCTAAACTAGACCTCGGAGAATTGAAACCAACACGAATAAGCATACAACTAGCCGATCGATCAGTAAAATATCCTAGAGGGATAATGGAGAACATGCTAGTTAAAGTTGGTACTTTAGTATTTCCAGTAGATTTTGTTATTCTGGACATGGAAGAAGATTTTCGAGTTCCTCTTATATTAGGAAGACCATTCTTAAACACGGCTAAAGCAATAATAGATGTGTTCGGTAAGAAACTGACCCTAAGTATAGAGGACGAGAGTGTCACCTTTTCTGTTAATAGAGCCATGCAACAACCGCAATCTGCAGATGATACATGTTATTATATTCAAACTATAGATTCACATGAATAATTGTTACAAGAATTTTCAGAATTACAAGGAACAGGAGAATGTTCTTTAGGAGAAGGAACTGAACCAATTGATGAAGCTGAAATGTTAGCCGCACTTATGGCTAATGATTACGAACCAACAACAAAAGAACTTCAAATGCTAAAAGAAGAAGACAGATATCGATACAAATCATCGATAGAAGAACCACCAATATTAGAGTTAAAGCCACTTCCAAACCATTTGGAATACGCTTATTTACATGGTGAATCTGAATTACCTGTAATAATATCATCTTCTCTTAATGAAAATGAAAAATCTCAACTCATTTATGTGCTAAAAGCTCATAAACCAGCTATTTCATGGAAGATTCATGACATTAAAGGCATAAGTCCTTCGTATTGCATACATAAAATCCTTATGGAAGAAGGTCATAAAACGTATGTGCAACGCCAACGAAGACTAAATCCTAATATGCAAGATGTTGTTAAGAAAGAAATTATTAAACTGCTAGATGCAGGTTTAATTTATCCAATCTCTGATAGTCCATGTGTAAGCCCAGTTCAATGTGTACCTAAGAAGGGTGGCATGACTGTCATCACAAATAAAAAAAATGAGCTTATTCCTACTAGGACTGTAACATGATGGCGTGTTTGTATTGATTATAGAAAATTAAATGACGCCACCAGAAAAGATCACTTTCCCTTACCTTTCATTGATCAAATGTTGGAAAGGTTAGCCGGGAATAGTTACTATTGTTTTCTTGACGGTTTTTCGGGATATTTTCAAATTCCAATAGCACATGAGGACCAAGAGAAAACCACATTCACGTGCCCTTATGGTACTTTTGCTTACAAATGTATGCCATTTGGACTTTGCAATGCCCCTGCAACCTTTCAAAGGTGCATGATGGCGATTTTTCATGACATGATAGAAGAATGCATGGAAGTTTTCATGGATGATTTTCAGTCTTCGGTGATACTTTTGAAACATGTCTAGTTAATCTTGAACGAATGCTTATTAGATGCGAGCAATCAAATCTAGTTCTTAATTGGGAGAAATATCATTTCATGGTTAGAGAAGGCATCGTTCTTGGTCATAAAATTTCAAAGGAAGGAATTGAAGTGGATAGAGCTAAAGTAGATGTAATTGCTAAACTTCCACATCCCACCAATGTTAGAGGAGTTAGGAGTTTTCTAGGGCATGCCAGTTTTTACCGACATTTCATAAAAGATTTTTCTAAAATTGTCACTCCAATGAATAAACTCCTAGAAAAAGATGCTCCATTCATCTTTTCGGATGAATGCATCAAATCTTTTAATATTCTTAAAGAAAAACTCACTAATGAGCCGATCATGATAACTCCAAATTAGAATCTACCATTTGAACTCATGTGCGATGCAAGTGATTTTGCAATGGGAGCCGTTTTAGGACAAAGGATTGAAAAATGATTTCAACCTATTTATTACGCTAGTAAGACGTTACAAGGAGCACAAACGAATTACACAACTACTGAAAAAGAACTCCTTGCTATTGTCTTTGATTTTGACAAGTTTCGTTCACATCTCGTTCTAGCTAAAACGGTGGTCTATACCGACCATTCTGCTCTTAGATACCTATTTTCAAAATAAGATGCCAAACCACGATTAATCCGTTGGATCTTACTCTTACAAGAGTTCGATATTGAAATTCGAGACAAAAAGGGAGCAGAAAATCTCGCCGCTGATCATCTTTCTCGTCTTGAAAATCATGAATTAAAAGTTCTAAATGAATCGGCCATACAAGATAACTTTCCTGATGAATATCTTTTGAAGATTGATTATAATGAAATTCCATGATTTGCAGACTATGCAAACTACTTAGTATGTGGATTCCTTGAAAAAGGGTTGTCATACCAAAAACGAAAGAAATTCTTTAGTGATTTAAAACACTATTTTTGGGAAGATCCACATTTGTTTAAAAGTTGTCCAGATGGAATAATACGTCGATGTGTATTCGGAGATGAAGCTAGTCAAATCTTAAACCATTGTCACATAGGACCAACAGGAGGGCATTATGGGCCTCAACTTACAGCAAGAAAAGTTTATGACGCTGGATTCTATTGGCCTACAATTTTCAAAGACGCACACCTTCTTTGTAAATCCTGTGAAAGGGCCAGAAAAAAAAGTCAACGTGATGAAATGCCATAAAATGTCATTCAAGTATGTGAAGTATTTGACGTTTGGGGTATTGACTTTATGGGTCCATTTCTAAAATCTCATAATAATCTCTATATTCTCGTTGCCATTGATTATGTATCTAAATGGACGGATGCACAAGCTCTCCCAACTAACGATGCACGAGTTGTAGTCAACTTCTTAAAACATCTTTTTGCTAGGTTCGAAACACCGAAAGCTTTAATAAGTAATCGGGGTACTCATTTTTGTAATAATCAACTTGAGAAAGTTCTCAAAAGATATGGAGTAACGCATAAAATCTCAACCGCTTATCATCCACAAACAAGTGGACTAGTTGAAAATACCAACCGAGCATTAAAACGTATTCTAGAGAAAACCATAGGATCAAATCCGAAAGAATGGTCCATGAAATTGGAGGATGCAATCTGGGCTTTTCGAACAGCCTACAAAACTCCAATTGGAACCACACCTTTTAAACTCGTTTACGGAAAAACATGTCATCTTCCAGTAGAAATTGAGCATAAAGCATTTTGGGCTTTGAAGACATGTAATCTTGATTTGCATGAAGCTGGACGTCTACGGTTAAGTCAACTAAACGAATTAGAAGAGTTAAGACATGAAGCATACGAAAATTCGTTAATCTATAAAGAAAGAACGGAGAAATGGCATGATAAAAGAATCAGAAGTTCAAAAGAATTTAAGGAAGGAGATAGAGTTCTTCTTTTCAATTCACGATTCAAGCTATTTCCTGAAAAATTAAAATCAAGATGGTCTGGACCATTCATAGTCAAAAGAGTTTTCCCATACGGAACAATAGAGTTAATAAATTCAAATGGGACTGAATTTAAAGTTAATGGTCACAGAGTTAAACATTACATACATGGTCCGATGGAAGTTGACAATGAAGTCAATCATAATTTCACCACTCAAGAAAACCCTCAGAATGAAAACATAAATATGTTATCAACAACATATGAAAAACCAAATTTGGAAGACGAGGAAGCTTCAAATTGGAGTGATGAAGAAGAATTCCTATACAAACCTCCCATTCTAAGAAACGAAGAAAATTGTGAACAAGAAGTTCAAGTAGAAGTAAAAGAAAAAAGAAAAGATCACCCGAAAAAGGTTAACAAACCAACTCTACTTACTAAAGTGGGAGACCCGGGTGAATTTATCATTTCTTGCTTGCTTGATGATGGTGCTATGTATAATGGACTCGCAGATTTAGGAGCAAGTGCAAATGTTATGCCTCTTTCCTTATACAAAAGATTAGGTGTGGGTAAATTAAGACCAACCTGAATAGGTGTTCAATTATTTGATCAAACCATTAAACACCCGGTTGGAATAGCCAATAATTTACTTGTTAAAGTGGGAAGTTTGACCTTTGTTGTAAACTTTATAGTTATTAATATAGAGGAAGACCTTGATATTCCTCTAATTTTAGGTCGCCCATTTTTAGCAACCACCGAAGCGTTCATTGATGTAAGAGAAGGTAGAATGACACTTAGGGATGGTAACAAATCGGTTACCTTTGTGAACTGAAAGTTTAGATCTCCACCAACCAAAACTGTTGAACCAATAAAAACGCCTAAGTGTGGGGAAGATGAAGAAACACCTAATGATAACCCGATAACAAAGAACCCCGTTATTGATACGAAATTAGATGAACCCATTTTCAACAGTTCAACGAAGAAACTTTATAAACGGATTTAAGATGCTAGGATTAAGGGGAACTTTAAGTTATGTAACCGATTAGTATCCAATTTGTCGCCTAAAGAAAAGGCAATGTTAGTTGAATTTGTGAAAGTTACAGAGGAAATCAACAATTGGCTTGAAGCAAAAGTCAGAGATATACAAGTTGTTGATAGTCCAATTGAAAATGAAGTTAATCACAATTTCGACACCACAGCTAACTAAGTGTGGGGAGAATCAAGTCTTTTTAAGGATAATATATATTTCTATTAGAGTTAGATTTTCTGTTTTCGTGTAGTTCTCGAGAATGGAATTCGAATGGTCTTTCCCTAGCAGACCCTAAAGAACTTGTCTTCTCCCTCCATTCTGAATTTTTATTTCTTTTAGGTTTTACGAGATGAAGAATTCCGTTGATCTGAACCATGGTCTACTACTACACGCTTTGATTACTCAACGTAATAATAACACTTTTCTGAGTGAACTGGTATCATTCATAAGAGGCAAAATGGACGGAGTAAGGAGAGAACTTAGGAACAATCATAATAAGATACATTTTGGTAAAGGAAAATCAAAATCTGCAACAAAAAGAAGAGCACGACACCTTGAAAGATGTCATAAATGCGGAAAATGGTCACCTGAAGGTAAATGTTCAAACAATCAAACATATTCAAATACCGAATTTGTTACTCTATGCAGAGAAGGACCGTTCATATGTTTAGAAGAAAAGTTATTGAAAAATCGAGGTTACGCTTATGTAGCTATGGAAAACCAAATCACACGACTCTCCTATGAGTCGGCTAAAGCAGGTCTCTGAGAATTCTATCTCACAGGTAAGTATGTACAGTTTTTATTTTTATTTTATTGCTTTTAACCTTTTGATAATAAACGCTGAATCGTTCGCTATAAAGTATTAAATTGATATTCAATAAAATTAGGTATGCGAAACCGAAATTATTGATATCATACAAGAATTTATTATATCACTGCGAAATTTACCGTTTATTCTTAAGGTATAAATATCTTTAATCAATCAATTCAAAATATTTCAGAAATTCGTCAGGAGTAAAACTAGGTAAAAGGGCCGCAATTACTTTACCCAAAAGAGGGGCGTATATTTTTGATAATATTTGATTGATTAAAGTGGGATAAAAGACCAAAAAGATTTTTAATTTTATTTTTACCTTATTTTTAAAATTAATATATAAATATTAAATTAATATTGTAAATCTTTTTAAATCAATATATTTAAGTTTTTAAATATTTTAAAAATTAATATTTTCAATATAAGTTTGTAAAATTAATGTATAAAAATATTAATGATATTAATATGAATTTTTAATTTTATGCATTTTAAATTTAAGTTTGGTGTGAATTTAAAAACAAAAATGTACTTTATTTCATTAAGTTAAAAATATGATTTCTAAAATTCGTCGTAAGTTGAAAACTAGGTCATGGAACCGAAATTGCTTTACCCGATGGCGGGGCGAAAAATTTTGTTATCATTATTTTTAATATTATTGATCTAAAGTATACAAAAAAAAAAATTAAAAAACCCAAAAATATTTGCTTTTAAAACAATCGCTTTAAAAACGACAAATTTTAAATTTTGTCGAGGGACGAACTAGGTAAACATACCGAAACTACCTAAAGTAAAAGGAAACAAAATTTTTAAAAAAAATTATTCATTTAAATTGTTTTAATAAATAAAGGTTTTATAAAAAAAATATAATAAAAATATTATGTATGTTTGTAGTTTATCTAATGTACAAAACAGGGTAAAACAGCGCACTTTCAAAAATTGGCATTAAGTTCAGCAAAAGCTATTAATTTTGACGACAAAATGAAAAACAAGTGTGATGTAACAACAGACAGAATGAAAAAATGATGTGCACCATTTATCATTCAACACAAACAACAATATGTTTGGAAACTTTGGTAAAATCTTAAATCATCTTTTTACACTAATCACCCTCAATAATTTAAATTGTTACTGATTTCTTGCAAATGAGGACATTGCAAGATCTTAAGTGTGGGAAGGGGTTAAATTCTTTCAGGTTTTAAAATTTTAATTTAAACACTTGGTTACCATTAAAAATACTAGTAACGCAGTAGTTGTAGTAGAATCTAGTGCTCTCTGATAATAAAGAACAGCCATAGTCTTATATACTGGCTACCCACTTCTAGTAAAATTTTTAAATTTTTTTCAAATAAATGAATTCAAAATCATGTTTATACATATTTATGAACGATAAAACTAGGTGTTAACACCGAAATTATTATTACCTCGGAAAGGACATAAATTGAGAAACAACCCAAAATGCTTGAATTCATTTAAAATGGAATAGAGGAGAATAAAAAGGCAAAGAAAGGAAAATAAAAGCCAAGTGTGAGAAAAATTTACCAAGTTATTTAGAACATATATCACATATTTTTGTACAAATAATTGAAGATACTTTTGTTTTGGATGATATTAATCAGTTTTACTCAGTTTATTGTAATATAAATGGAATTTAAAAGGAAGTAAAGTCTTCCGAGGAAAAAGACACGCGCTTCTTGATTTAGGTCAGGAAGTTGTCGTCCAGACCAGGTGTAGAGTCTACGAAAAACCTTGAAAAGTTTTCTCAAAAATCAGCTGGAAATCCACGGACCTCAGCATCAAACAGGGTCACCAAGTGGTCAAACTTATCCTAACCATGAGAGGATATGTCTCGTACAATGGGGGGCACCATGCAAATTAGTTTATAAGACTAATGAATCAGATTTCCAGAAAGGATAATCTCCTTAAAGATCAAAAATCAGCTTTTAAGACTGATATTACTCAATCCTTGGGATTGACCTCAAAGATTGAGAATTACAAACTCATGAAATTCGATGATATCTAAACTCGAGCTTAAACGAGAAAATATTTTAATCAAATTACAAACCGATTTATTTTCTGAAACCCTATTTTCAATGCGTTCATTATCATTGAACGTAAAATCCTAGGAATTCACCTGGAATTCATTAGGTCACCTGAACCAAAACGAGTGTCAACCGCAAGAACAGTGGTTGCATAGCATGGTCGAAGACAGGACCGTGTGCCAGATCAAAAAATTATAGGGTGATCTTTACTATTGCTCCTACAAAGGATAGTAATTGCATCCGACACGATATAGACCATAATCAAAAGCATGTCACAGGACATTGCCTTAACAGTTGCTTGTTCAACGCTTTCCTTTACAACCGGACGGTAGTTTACCGAAAGGTAATATACGAAGCAAGTATACTGGACGTGTTGCTTTCCCAATACAAGGTTAGCAAGTGGGTGACACAAAGCCATAAGTTTTAAGCTAAAATTTTAAAATTTAAAACCCACAAAACCCACAAAAACAATTTGCAAACACCGGTGAAGGGTTATTCCGGAAAACTTATCTAGGGTAAAAGCTAGATTGAATTTTCAAAAGATCAAATGTTTTCATAAAGATCCAATTTCTTAAAGGATCTAAATTTTTATAGCCATGTGAGACTGTAAACCACATCGTTACTACCATTGTTCATGCCGCCGTATTAAAATCACAGATGTACAAAGTGTGAAGAATAAAGAAGTGATTCTAGTGAAATTATATTCAAGTTCTATATTGCTTGAGGACAAGCAACGCTCAAGTGTGAGAATATTTGATAATGCTAAAAATGAACATATATTTCATAGCATTATCCCTCAAGAAAGACAAGCTTTTAGTTGCAATTGTTCTATTTACAAGTGATATTCGTTTAAATAATAAAAGGTGAAGACAAAAGACAGATTCAACGATTTGAAGACGCAAACGACCAAAAAGCTAAAAAAATACAAAGTACAATCTAAGTGGTTCAATTTATTGATGAGAAACGTCACAAACTTACAAGAGTACAAGCCACAAAACGCAAAGTACAAGATATTAAATAGTACGCAAGGACGTTCGAAAATCCGGAACTGGGACATGAATCAACAATCAACGCGCAACGCAACGGGCCTAAAATTACAAGTCAACTATGCACATGAATATAATATAATATATAAATAATTCATAAAATTATATATATATTATATATATTAAATAAAAACCGTCGGCAAACAAGAAGACAAGTGAATGTGAGCTGTCCCAGGAGGTCATGCGATCGCATGGCCTGGAGGAGTAAAATCCATGCGATCGCATGGCTTACTGTACATGGCCAAGTCCTATAAATTGTAATGTTTTCTGCCAAGTTTGAGTACATAATATCAACTATCTCTCTCACTCTCTGATATATATTTATATTTATAATTATAATTTTAATTTTAATATTAAGTTAATAATAATAAGGTTATGTTAGCGAATGTTTTAAGTTTGTAAGTCGAAATTATGTCCGTGTAACACTACGCGATTAATACTCATTGTAAGTTATGTTCAACTTTTTTAAATTAATGTCTCGTAGCTAAGTTATTATTATGCTTATTTAAATCAAAGTAATCGTGATGTTGGGCTAAATAATAAAGACGGGGTTATTGGGCTTTGTACCATAATTGGGGTTTGGACAAAACAACGACACTTGTGGAAATTAGACTATGGGCTATTAATGGGTTTTATATTAACTAAACGATACCTCGTTAATTTAATATAAAGGTTACAATTTGACTTATCTATATATAACCACACACGCTTAATCGGGTACGGTGGGCGGGATATCTATAAATACAAATTATTGTTCATTTTACCGGACACGAGAATGAATTGATAGTTAATGGACTCGTTGAAACAGGGGTGGATTACATTCAAGGGTAATTGGTGTAATTGTTAACAAAGTATTAAAACCTTGGACTACACGCAGTCGATAACCTGGTGTATTCATTAAACAAAGTATTAAGACCTTGTTACAGTTCGAATCCCCAATTTGTTGGAATATTTGACTTCGGGTATAAGAATAATTTGACGAAGACTCTCGCACTTTATAATTATGACTGATTGACTATTATGGACAAAACCGTATGGACATATCGAATAATCCAGGACAAAGGACAATTAATCCATGGCAATGAACTAAAATCAACACGTCAAACATCATGATTACGGAAGTTTAAATAAGCATAATTCCTTTATTTTATATCTTATCGCACTTTTAATTATCGTACTTTTTAATTATCGCAATTTTATTTATTGTCATTTTATTTATCGCATTTTAAATTATCGCACTTTTATTATTTACTTTACGCTTTAAATTAATTCATTTGTATATTTGATATTTTACATTAGGTTTTAATTGTGACTTAAGACATAAAATCGACAAATCGGTCATTAAATGGTAAAACCCCCTTTTTATAATAATAATAATACTACTACTTATATATATATATATTTATATATTTATACAAATATAGTTTTTATAAAAATATAGCGTTAAACTTGGCTAGCTCCCTGTGGAACGAACCGGACTTACTAAAAACTACACTACTGTACGATTAGGTACACTGCCTATAAGTGTTGTAGCAAGGTTTAGGTATATCCACTCTATAAATAAATAAATAACTTGTATAAATTGTATCGTATTTAATAGTATTTCGTAGTAAAAATATAACTATTTCGTATACACCTCGCATAACATCAATACATTATGTACAATCGAGTTTCGGGTCTTACAATTCTCCCCCACTTGATTCGGATAACGACCTCGCGATTCAAGCCGCATGACAAGCAGGAAGATACACCAAAACAAACTCTTAGGATTCCCACGTAAACTCGAAACCCTTTCGATGTCTCCATTGGACTTCAAAAGTCCTCACGTCTTTGTTACGCAACATTTTGACCTTTTCATCAAGAATAGTCACCGGTTTTTTGACATACTCCAACTTGTTGTTCAAAGAAATCTCATCCAATGGCACCCATGTCGAGTCATCCACAAGACACTTACGGGGATGGGAAACATGTAATGTGTTATGAATTCCCGCAAGCTTTTCGGGTAACTCTAGTCTATAAGCAACCTCACCAACCCGAGCCAAAATTTTGAATGGTCCGATAAACCGAGGAGCTAGCTTTCCCCGCTTTTGAAACCGAATAATACCCTTCCACGGCGAAACATTAAGCATCACGATGTCACCTTCTTGGAACTCGATTGGTCGCCTACGTTTATCGGCATAAGATTTTTGTCTATCTTGCGTCGCCTTTAGTCAAGCCCGAATCATCTCAATTTTACTGTTCGTCTCTAAAATCAAATCGGTACTCCCGATTTCCTTTTGTCCTACCTCACCCCAACAAACCAGAATTCGGCACCTTCGCCCATAAAGCATCTTATATGGTGGCATCCCAATACTAGTATGATAACTATTGTTGTACGAGAATTCCACCAAAGGCAAGTGCTCATCCCAACTACCGCCGAAATCAATAACACACGCCCGTAACATATCCTCCAACATTTGATTCGTACGTTCGGTTTGACCGTCCGTTTGAGGATGGTAGGCCGTGATCATCTTTAATTGTGCACCCATATCTTCATGAAGCTTATTCCAAAATCGAGATGTGAAACGAGTATCCCGATCCAAAACAATAGATATAAGGACCCCATGTCTCGATATCACCTCCTTGATAAACAACTTTGATAGTGTCTCCGACGATATCGTCTCCTGGATTTGAAGAAACAATGCACTTTTCGTTAACCGGTCAACTATTACCCAAATTGTATCACACAGGGTTCTCGCCGTCTTTGGTAGCTTTGTAATGAAATCCATGGTAATGTGCTCCCACTTCCATTTCGGGATTTCTAACGGTTGCAACATACCATACAGCTTTTGGCGCTCGACCTTAACTTGCAACACGTAACGCATTGTTCAACATACTTAACCACGTCACGTTTCATTCCGGGCCACCAATATTCTTTCTTCAAATCAAGGTACATCTTTGTTGCACCCGGATGAATAGAATACTGATATGTGAAATCGTACCTTAAAATAACTAGCTAAAAACTTAATAATTATCACACACTTGCAGGCAACTATAACCCGATCATGCAGTAATCTATAAGTAATTGACCAGTTCGTTCCACAGAGAGCAGTTTAATCAAGATCTTAACACTAATAATTATCCTAGAATTCAGTTTAAAGGTTTGGTTTGTACTTCAATTCACGCAATTAATGTGAAGTAAAATGAAATGAATTAACAATAAAGATAAAACATTGTTCACTTGAATGATTCACCACTAATATGGATTGTTCTTGCAATTATTACCGATTATTATGCTCTAAATATAGTTGTACGACTTTTCACAAAGTTCTAATCAATCAAAGTTGGTAAACTCACATAAACTCACTTCAAGAGATTAAGCTATATTTGATAGAAACTAATGAGATTTGGTTTGAACTAAATTCACATAAAGTCCTAATTATCACAGTCACTTGCAACAATTTCACTATCATGCAATTTACTAGTCTTTCAATTACCAATTAAATTAATGACAAAGTCACTTGAAATCACTTCTTTAATTGTCTAGATCACCTAAGTGTTGAAGCATAGATTGCATCTCAAATCTAACTCACATTAAATGATTAACAACCTATGTAATTGAATTAAGAACTAAGAACATGCATAAGAATGGATCTTTAACCAAACACAATCAATTTCAATCATCAAAACATTAAATCCATAAGATAGAACAATCCAACATTTGTAGTTTCACTTTCAAGCAAACACCAAACTGATTTAGCCTAGCATATTAAAGTAGCAAAGAACAATCAAATAATAAAAACTAAGAGTATTCATGATTACAACGATAAACTGATAATAAAAACGAGTACCGAACGTTTTGATTAACGGAATAGAAGTAAATAATGAGCAAGTCTTCAATGGTAGGGTTTAGGTCTTCAAAGAACTCCTTGATTCGTAGCTAGAAAACTGCATATATCTTTAGGGTTAAAAACCTCGAGTATTTATAGTTAAACAAAAAGTCACCAGTTCGAGCCCGCATCGCGACTACGATAACCCCATCGCGACCGGATCCATCATCGGCATCGCGACCGAGATGCCCTTATTACGACCGTGATTCAACCTTTTTCGAATTCTCTCAATCCCTGCCAACCTATTACGACCGGGACACCACCTATCACGGTTGTGATACCCTCCAGATTCAGCAAAACTTCATTTTCTTGCATCCAAACGTACTTTAAGCTCAAATATCACTAATACTTAGCAAGAAACTACCAAAAATCTAACCCAAAGACCTCTGGAGCTATATTTATCATTTTAGCTCAATAAATAACAAAAGTCTTCACATTTCCTCGAATAAACAACAATAAAGAACCGATATCGCGATGTAAAATATGTATAATTTGAGCGATATCAAATCCTCTACACTTGAACCTTGCTTGTCCTCAAGCAAGTCTATCTTTAAATAAAATCAACTAATGTAGAAATAAACAAACTTGGACAAGTCTTCAAAAAGTAACAAATCAAGACATACCAATATCAATCTTTAGAAGCAATAAATCCATAACGCATAGTCTTCAACATAACAAGCACAAGGTTCAAGTCTTCAACAAAACCATCAATTTAATCTCCATTCAAGCCTAAATCTACCCATCATAACCATTTCCTCGGTCAAAGTCAACTCCCTCTTTGCAAAGGTCACCGAAACATCGATTATCAAATATGAAATATAATAAACTCAAACTTCTGACCTCTTTGACTTTGACCAATTGCGTAGGATTCACGGGATAGCCATCAACTTACCAAAATCAACTCAAAATCATCAACAAGATATAAATCATAAGCTCCAATCACCATGAAATCATAATGTAAAACCCCAAGAATGAACAAGAGTCATAAATATCATAAAAATTACAGTTCACCAAGGAATTTATGGTGCATAAGGTATACGTCCTCAAAAAGTATGCTCCTCAAATTAACCCGCTATGGCTATCCCTCTTTCACCTCCATGCCCCCAAAACACCAATGATCGTCAATTCCAAAATATAACCGTCAATTCTAAAATTTGGGTTAAGGTAGGTGTGGCAAAGCGTAGGGGACTGGTTACCCCTATCTTTATGGTCAATTCGGGCACAGGATGACCGGCCTCATCAAACTTTCTATCACAACTCTATGGTTTCTCTCATAGTAGGGCGAAAGCATTGATGGAGGTTCGTGGAATTAGTGCCCCACGTGGCTAATTAAGAGGTCCATCAATTCCATGATTTGGATTAAAAGCCGGTGTGCATACAAGCCTTCCGATTATGGGACAGCCGGATGGGTAGTTGCACTTAAGCGACCTACCTTGGGTGTAAATTTTTCGAAGGGTCTATTGCACGAAACCTGAAAGACTTTACTTTCAAGCAATGGTCTTTTGAAACAAACTTTACTTGTAAGACTTTACTTGTAAGACTTTACTTACAAGTTCGGAAGACTTTACTTCCTAAGAACAATATGGGAGGACTCGATTCTCTCAGAAGTGTTTAAACACTTTTAATTTTATTTGTGGTCCTTGGACCCCACTTCCCACGCATCTAGCTTTTATGTTAGTTTTAAGAAAATGTAGGAAGCAGATACTACATTCCCGTATTTTAAAGGTTACCATGGCTTTTGGCCATGGAATGCGTTGTCTAAGCAAACACTAGCACGAAGCCATTGCTCTTACATAAAAAGACAGCACGGTTGAAGCTCAAGGCTCCTCTTCCTATAGTACGATACATCGGTGTAATACATCGTGAAATGAATTATTAACCAATGTCAGTATGAAATGATGTAGATTAGAAAGTATCGTACACCAAGTAAGACGGGCATTCGGAAGACTTGACTTCCTTTAAGGATGGACTTGAATCATCCTACAATTTGGATTTTTTAAATCCTGGGAGACTTTGCTCCCTTATTATTATTTTTTTAACAAAAACTTAATCAAAAAGTCCATAAAATTTTCAAATTGGCGACAAATGTCCATGAGGATTTATCTCCCCCCCCCCCCAAACACTTAAGATCATGTAATGCCCTTATTTACATGAAATCTTGTAATTAAAGATAAATTCGAGAGGACTATAGTAAAAAGGGAAAAGAAAAATAAAAACCCAAATTTTTAGATTCGCAGATCATGGAGAGACGGTGTACGATGGCGCTGAACTTACTGCCAGTATAAGAACATCGGCATCTACTCGAACATCAATCACACAATAATCATCAAATTTTAATATAAGTTGTTGAACTTAATGCCAGTCTTTGAAATTAACAGCATGCGAATCATCATAACCTGCAAATAAAATAAAACACACATGCAAGGATGGGGTGGTACCACTGCGGTACCGAAACGCCCCATCAAAATATCCAAGTACATAGCTTAAAAATATCAAAAACAATTATCCAAAATAGAAACAGACAGAAATTAAAAATTATCTTAACAACCACACATGCGCACACACGCGCCCTCGCCATTAACATCAAAGCTTCTCAAAAGAACCCCCAGAAGGACCCATCACTTGGCCCGGGGTTTTGCTGATCCTGGTGTTGTTGCTGAGACTGCTGGTGCTGCTGCTGCATCACAAGCTGGTGGGCGGCTTGAGCCTGAGCAAGAGCCGAAATAAGAAGGGCGAGGTGAGCCTGGGCCCCCCAATCAGTCCAACCGGGAGCAATTGGTTGAATGAAATTCTGCGGGTCACGGCGATAAAGATCAAAGGAATGTTGAGTCCACTGTATATTAGCACGAATACCCGCTTGGTTATACCAAGTCTGTTCAAAACCCTGATCAACATGCTGATGAAGCAATCGATTCTGCTCGTCATAATACTCCCGATCAACCCTAGTACGATTATCAACATACTCTCGCATACCCGTAAACTGCCCCTCAGTATGCAATCTCATGCCACTAAACTGGTTTGTAATAAAAAATTGCAAGTCAAACCAGCACCGCTCGAACTACCAGCCTCGGTCATCTCTACATCAGCAGCTGGAGGCACATCTTCCTCCTTATCTGGATCTGTCAAATCAGCTTCAGACTGAGCATGCATACCTGTATACTTACAAATCTTTTTCTTCTTTCTCACCAAAACTTTACAACCTTCATAAACCTGGGTACCAAGCGCTCTTGTACCCTCATTCTTAATTCTAGCCGGCTGAATACGCCTAACATGCAGAGGCGTTAACGAAAGACCAAGAAACTCAGCAATTAAAGTAACATAAACACCACCACTTAATGGACTGTTGGGCTTAAGATTATGACCCTGCCCGCAAAGAGACTTAGCGACCCCATAAGGAATGTTAACCACTTCCTCATCCCGCAAATGACTAAGATAAAATAAATCAGCAAATGCTGACTTTCTCTGTATTTTGCCATCTCTGATTAATGGTATTTGCAATAAACCGCTGGATGATACGAAGACGATTATCTTTTATCAATGTGTAGGAGCTGCTACTCGGTTTGTAACTGTGCTTATGAGTCATATTGTACCAAGCTACCTCATGCTGAAACAAATTAGTGAAACGATTACAATCAGACAAGTAAGAACCCAGAGTATCCTCATCCACCTGAGCATCATCATAGATAGTGAGCGCGTTGGCCATGTCCATAATAGTCATGGAGCGCATTTGACCACCCAACTGAAAAGTTAATAACACCTCATCATAACGACTAGCAGTTGGGACAAAACGAGTAGTTGAGAAAAACTCCAAACACCACACTTTGTAGATCGGAAGATCCAGGTGAAAGAACTCATACCAATAACTAAAAGCAATACGTTCCCCAGGACCTATCCTATACTGTTAAACCAACATTTCACGTACCTCCTCAGCTAAACCAACCTCCTCGAGAGGTTCCCAATCAGGATAACGCGTAGATATAAACTTACGGTCCTCTATTTCAGTTAACACATCCATCCATTCTGTATAATTTTCATTAGTACGCTCCCAAACCAAGTAAGGATGCAAATCCTTAGGGAGCCTATGAGCCCTTGGATGAACGGGTTCCATTGGCACACTTTGTGAAGCACTAGGTCTTTTCGTTCCCTACAAAAACAACCACATACAAAAGAAACAAAATGGGAAAAAGAAAATGTTAGCGTTAGTTTGAAAACCAATTAATATCTCATCTTCCACATTTGCTTGCATGTTTAACAAATAACCACCACATTCAAAATCTCAATCAACAAAAAACCATAATATCCCATAAACGCATAAAAAATCATTTTTTATAATGCCAATACCATCTTTCATGCAATAATAGATATAAGCAAATTTAACGAATAACACATGAATTAGGCATATTCCAATCGCATCATTTAATCACAATTCAAAAGTCAAACTGAGTCAAACTCAGTCAACTAGCTCAAAATTACCCAAATTGACATGAACCCTAATTTAAAAATCAAGCAATCAAGTGATTCATGACAATTAATAACAAACAATCTTAGTAACTAGCACAACTAACACCAATACATAACAATTAATTATCAAAATCAAAGTAGCGGCCAAACTTCCACATACTCAAGAACCCTAGAATCAAAACTAGCAAATTAAGATCAAATAGCATATGAAGCTAGATTCTAGCATGTTATACAATCATAATCCAAACCAAATTCGGCCAAAAATAAGCAATCAACACCCCCACACTTGATTTCAACAAAACTCATATGAACACCCAATATAGAAATCAAAATTAGAAGTAAATACACTTAAAAGGATGTTAAAATCATTACCTTTGTCTTTGGAGGCATGATTAATGATAGATTTGATGTTGAATTGAAGTGAAAATCGATTAGGGTTTAGTGTGGGAGCTCAAGAAATTCGGCGGGTGTATGTGTGTGTGTGTGTTTTTGAAACCAAAACAGCAATTAAAATTAAAAATGAGTTGGAGCTGGGCCCGAATCGCGGTCGCGATGAGGGGTATCCCGGTCGCGATAAGCACAGACCTGGTACCAGTTTTTTTCCGACACCTGAATTGCGGTCGCGATGAGGGGTATCCCGGTCGCGATAAGCCTCGTATCTGATAGTCAAAATTTCTGTCACCTAACCGCGGTCGCGATGGGACATATCCCGACCGCGATACACCTCCCAGCTTTTTTTTTAAAGTTTTATAGTTTTTATGGTTTTTTCTGTTTTAAGAATGTATACAAAAAATAAAAACAAACTTACAGACTTTACACATTTGTGCGATGTTTATGTTGGAGTCGCGCACTCGACTCCTCTCCCATGACTAGCAATTGTCGGGGTCCTTGACTCCGATGTTACTAGAGTTGTAACCATACCCAAATCTGTCTTTAAGGGTGGTCTTCATATCTTCGTCCCTTATCACTATCGTACCTGTGACGAAATCAAGGGTTATTCTTGCGGTTGCTAAGAATCCTCGTCCCAATACTATCGGTGTTTCCTTGTCCGCTGCACAATCCATAATGAAAAAGTCTTCTTCAAATTTCACACCGTGAATGTTAATGGGTACATCTACCGCAATCCCTATCGGGTTATCGATGGTCTGATTCCCAAAATGGATCCTAGTAGTAGTGCGGACTAACTCTCTGATCCTCAACGATTTTGCTATTTCTATTGGTATCATGTTAACACTGGCACCTGAATCTAGTAATGCCGAGTAAAGTTTTTCACCTTGGAACCGACATATAACCGAAAACTCGCCCGGATCCATAAGTCTTCTACGAGGCTTGAATCTGCACTGTGGTGTAGACTTAACATATTCAACCTCCTCAATCGTCCATCCATCTTCATCAACAAATGAACTTTTCGTGTTCTTAATTAGCTTATCTGTGTTTTTCTTACCCCACATTTTCTCAAGAGTCTCGCAAATTTCTTCTACCTCTACATTTGGTTCCTTCTTCCTTTCCAATGTCTCTTTTGCCATATTCACCCGAATAGATTCAACCCTGATCAAATCCTCATCACTTTCATATTAGCCATCCTCAAATTCCCTCTTGACTATGTACGCTAAAGGGAAATGCATATTTTCAGAGTTACAGAATCTAAAAGTACCTCTAACCACCTTCAAAAGTTATACCTCCTTTCCCCAGGTCAATTTTACCACCCACAGTCGCAACAAAACCACGACCCACTAATCAGGGAACTTCCTCATCCGTTGGCATGTCGAAAATAGTGAATGGCACCTAAAAAAAACTCCTTTAACGCTCACCATTACATCCCTAAGCAACCCATCTGCCTTGCACTTCGTATTGTTACCTAAAGTAATTACCGAGTCGTATTTTACTAATGAACAAAGTGTACAATCCCCATGAAACAATCGCGTATACATTTCGTAGGACATGATATTAATTGATGATCCAGAATTGGCTATTACTTTAAATTCCCTATGATCGTTGGCAAAATGAGGTAACACCCCGATAATACTCAATTCGAACAGAACTTCACCGGGATCCTCTTCTTAGCGAAGAATCACTGGCCCACCGCTCAAATTTTCTTCTGAAGACAATTCTTCGTGGATTTCACCAAAACATTCATCTGAAATTACCTCAGAATCTACATCATCAGGCGCATCTTCGAATCACCCATCATAATCCCAAGTGTCATAATCAATTACATTACCAATTTCAACATTTCTATCGAACCATTCATCAACATTACCCTTCTTTTTACACTTTGACTCATTGACCTGAATTGTCTTTAGTTGAAAATCCTCTTTATTCTCAAAATCAACCTTATTTGCATCAACTAAACCTGTAACACTATCTTTCAAAGATTCCTGCACATCATTCTCAACACACAAGTCTATTAAATCAAAACAAGTAATACCATTGGACTTGGGTTTGTTTAATGTCCTTGTCTACGTGATCAATTACTCTTTCATCACCTACACCTATGCTAAGTTGGTTCTGTTGGACATGAATGATAGCATCAGCGGTGTTTAGGAAAGGACGACCTACAATGATCGGTACCTTAGTGTCCTCTTTCATTTCTAGCACTACAAAATCAGCCGGAAAGACTAATGGTTCCTTGTTTGGACAAGGGTGGCTAACTCTTACTATCAAGTCCTCAGTTATACCTATGGGAGTGTCGAAAGAATGGTTGGCCAAACGGATTCCCATTCTAGTTGGTTTCAAGTCTCCTAGGCCAAGTTTCAAATACAACGAATAGGGCATACATTTAACACTTGCCCCTAAGTCGGCTAGTGCATCGTACACTACCAAGTCACCTAGTAAACAAGGAATGATAAAACTACCTGGATCTCCTAATTTTGGAGGTAAATTTTGCTTTTGCAAAATGACCGAACACGCCTCGTTAAGGAATGTGGCCGAAACCTCTTGGTACTTACCTTTCGAAGAGATGAGATTCTTCATAAACTTACCGTAGTTAGGCATTCCTCTAATCACTTCCGCCAATGGCATGTTAATGCTAATCTGATTAATCATATCCAAGAACTTCTTGTACTGGTTTACCAGCTTATCTTTCTTTAGCGCTTTAGGATATGGGATCGGTGCTTTGTACACCTTCAATGGCAGCCTAGCTATGATCTCCGGTGGATCAGCTTCCTTTTGCTCCTGAGCTTTTGGCTCAGCATCCTTAGAACTTTCATCTTTTAACTCCTCTTCATTGGGTATCTGCAAAACAGTAGGAGAAACAATAGCGTGAGACTTAAGAGTCTCCTCGTTAATGACCAAACCACTTCGAGTGGTTATGGCATTCACTTGCTCATTTCTAACCGGCCCTTTGTTGTTCGGATTGGACTACGTGTTAGAAGGGAGAGTACCCGATGGTCTCTCCAATAAAGACTGAGCGATACGACCCATATCACGTTCCAGATTCTGAATTGAGGCCTGTTGACTCCTAACTTGCTGCTTTGTCGACTCACCATCCTGTCTCAAATCAGTAATGCTCTCATCAGTTTTCATGTTAAAAACCCTCAATAATTCTTCCAACGGAGGCATCTTATTTTCTGGATGTTGTACTGGCTGTATCGGTTGCTGAAAATTTCGAGGCGGGGCTTGCTGATTTCTGTTGTTAAACCCAGGCGGCCTGTACGGATATAGCTTCTGATTACCTTGATAAACCTGATTATTACTCTGATAATAGTTACCACCCAAATTTCCCGCTTGGTTGAAAAACTGTCTCCCACCCGGAAATTCACTAAGAGCAAAATCACCCTTTTTAACTTAACACAGATAATTAGCTTGTTCCTCCATTGACGCTTGATCACAATATTTCGTCAGATGTGGTCGCTGACATAACTCACAACCAACCTTTATAGCGTGCATTTCTTTAGTCATAGACTCCATCTGTCTCTTAAAAGTTGCAAGTTGTGCTTTTACTGAAGCAAGCTCGTAACTAGTTTCGGTACTAGCAACATGAGAAGGGCGAGAGACATCCATTTCTTGATAGCAGTTTCAAAGATGATTTCATAAGCTTCATCTGGAGTCTTTTTCATCAAAGAACCACCTGCAGCAATATCAATTTCTTTCCTTGTTGGCACATTAACACCCTTGTAGAAAATCTGGACCTTATTGAAGTTGTTCAACCCGTGTTGAGGACAATTACGTAACATTTTACCAAACTGTGTCCATGCATCATAAAGTGTTTCATATGGCTTCTGAACAAAGTGATTGATGTCACTTTGCAATTTAGCAGCCTTAGAAGCTGGAAAGAAACGCTGCAAAAACTTATCTTCCATCATAGTCCGACTATTAATCTCACCTCTGGGCAATGATTCTAACCAATCCTTGGCGTCATCTTTTAAAGACCAAGGAAAAACCCTCAAGTAGATAACCGTATCCGTAACATTTGTAATTTGAACAGGTTGCAAATACTTTTGAAATTTCGAAGATGCTGGAATGCATCCTCTTTCGGTGTACCCCTGAATTGACATTGGTGAGTTATCATATTAAGAATATGTCCTTTGACCTCAAAATCCGTAGTGACTGGCGGTTGCCTAATAGCATGTCCGTTACCAGCCCTTGTAGCTTTCATCATTGCTTCTATAGTCTGACCTGCTGCTCCTTCAGCCATGTTAACTTCTTCCTTAATATACTCAAAATCCGGAATATAAAAAGGTAATTCAGCGAAACCTTCGGCGATTTCCTGTTCTTCTTTAGCTATGCTGCGTGTATAGTAAACTCTATACGGTTCCAGAGTTATTGGTACCTAACCTGTAATCACACCACAACATAACCACGCGTAAAACCAAAATAAAAATAAATGGCAGAAAAATAACTTTTGCAAAAATTGCTTCTCACAAAAGGATCGAATAATCAAAAGCAAGCTTAAAATCCCGATTGAGAACCGCTCCCCGGCAGCGGCGCCAAAAAGTTGATATGTGAAATTGTACCATAAAAAACCCGATCATGCAACTATAACCCGATCATGCAGTAATCTATAAGTAATTGACCAGTTCTTTCCACAGAGAGCAGTTTAATCAAGATCTTAACACTAATAATTGAAGGTATTTCGTATGCCCGAGAGACATATTAAATTAATGTGGCTAATGTGTTATGATCCAAGTCGGGTCACACCCAATAACAAGCTTACCGACACTTTATATGTATTTAATCTTAACGATTGGATCATTAAGTAAATACGCGACACTTGAACTTTAGAAAATCGGTTTTCTAAAATATTATCACTTGAGATAAATTATTTGGATAATTTATATTTACAAAGGATTTAATTATTTATAGGTTTAAATAATTAAGATGTGTTATGTTTTATAAATTGGTTTATAAAACAAAATAGAATGCAAGTAACATAATATAAGCATGATATTTTATTACAAGTTTTAAAAAACTGATTTGGTATAAAATAATGGGGTGGTGGCGGTTTTATGTGACCAAGGAAGACCACCCATGCTTTGGTTGTTGCTTTCTATGTGCACACTCCTCATGTACATGCATGCCTCTCTTTAACCAAGTAAGGGGACTAAGGAATTCAAGTGATAGGTTTCAAAAATACTCTCTCCCTCTCTTTGAAAAGCTGCTGGCCGAAATATTGGGCAGAAAAGGAGGGTGTTTTGAGCTTAATAAACTAGTTCATTTGGTGTCTAAATCCTAACTAAAACAAAGGTGGTGTTGGTGCATAAAGGGCTTGTGGGTATAACACTCCTGAGGCTTCAAGTTAGAGGCTAGGTTCCATCATTTTCATCATCAATTTGCTGTCCAAAATTCAGCTCACTACTCATCTTGGAGGAGGTATAACTTTCTTCCTTTATGTATATATATGTAAGCATTATTTCATAACTTGATAACTATATGGAATTCATATAAAATGGTTTAACACATAACTTGTTTTCTTAATAATTATGCTTCCGCTTGTTATAACTTAAAATGAATTGGTTTCATGATTTTCTTAACATTAAGAAACTTGTTATTATGTTGAATTCCATCAATAATTATCCTAGAATTCAGTTTAAAGGTTTGGTTTGTACTTCAATTCACGCAATTAACGTGAAGTAAAATGAAATGAATTAACAATAAAGATAAAACAGTGTTCACTTAAATGATTCACCACTAATATGGATTGTTCTTGCAATTATTACCTATTATTATGTTCTAAATATAGTTGTATGAATTTTCACAAAGTTCTAATCAATCAAAGTTGGTAAACTCACATAAACTCACTTCAAGAGATTAAGCTATATTTGATAGAAACTAATGAGTTTTGGTTTGGACTAAATTCACATAAAGTCCTAATTATCACAATCACTTGCAACAATTTCACTATCATGCAATTCACTAGTCTTTTAATTACCAATTAAATCAATGACACAATCACTTGAAATCACTCCTTTAATTGTCTAGATCACCTAAGTGTTGAAGCATAGATTGCATCTCAAATCTAACTCACATTAAATGATTAACAACATATGTAATTGAATTAAGAACTAAGAACATGCATAAGAATGGATCTTTAACCAAACACAATCAATTTCAATCATCAAAACATTAAATCCATAAGATAGAACAATCCAACATTTGTAGTTTCACATTCAAGCAAACACCAAGCTGATTTAGCCTAGCATATTAAAGTCGCAAAGAACAATCAAACAATAAAAACTAAGAGTATTCATGATTACACCGTTAAACTGATTATAAAAACGAGTACCGAACGTTATGATTAACTGAATAGAAGTAAATAATGAGCAAGTTTTCAATGGTAGGGTTTAGGTCTTCAAAGAACTCCTTGATTCGTAGCTGGAAAACTGCATATATCTTTAGGGTTAAAAACCTTGAGTATTTATAGTTAAACAAAAAGTCACCAGTTCGAGCCCGCATGGCGACCGCGATAACCCCATCACAACCGGGATCCATCATCAGCATCGCGACCGCGATGCCCTTATTACGACCGTGATTCAACCTTTTTCGAATTCTGTCAATCCCTGCCAACCTATTACGACCGGAATACCACCTATCACGGTCGTGATACCCTCCAGACTCAATAAAACTTCATTTTCTTGCATCCAAACGTACTTTAAGCTCAAATATCACTAATACTTGGCAAGAAACCACCAAAAAACTAACCCGAAGACCTCTGGAGCTATAATTATCATTTTAGCTCAATAAATAACAAAAGTCTTCACATTTCCTCAAATAAACAACAATAAAGAACCGATATCGCGATGTAAAATATGTATAATTTGAGCGATATCAAATACTTCGAATTATGTGCTTCATCAAGTAGCACTTGTCGGTAATCACCCATTTTAGGCACCCACATTGTACCTTGAAAGGACAATAAACTATGCGGGCCTAAAGTAATAGACTCTGTTTGCCCTATAACTCGTTCTTCACGCTCGTTGTTGACAAAAGTTTCAAATTGGATCTCACCAAGCTTTACAAGGAAATCATTAGTAATAGTCATGCGCAACGATTCCACTCGTATTGCCGGATATTGACTCTTTCGACTCAATGCATCCGCAACCACATTCGCCTTACCCGTATGGTAAAGTATCTTACAATCGTAATCTTTCAACAAATCAATCCACTGACATTGTTATTATTCAAATCTCGTTGGTCAAAGAGATGTTTCAAACTCTTATGATCCGAATAAATCATACACTTGACACCATATAAGTATTGGCGCCAAATTTTCAACGCATGAACCACCGCCACCAATTCAAGATCGTGTACCGGGTATCTCTTCTAGTACTCCTTTAATTGTCTCGAGGCATAAGCGATGAGTTTACCCCGTTGCATTAGAACACACCCGAGCCCATTGATTGAGGCATCACAATAAACCGTCATGTCTTCAATTTTTTCCGGTAACACCAACACCGGAACTTGACACAATTTCTCTTTTAACAATTGGAAAGCAATTTCTTGCTCGTTCTCCCAATTGAATTTTACATTCTTCCTTGTCAACTTTGTCAATGGAGAAGCGATTTTAGAAAAGTCCTGGATAAAACGACGATAGTAACCGGCCAATCCGAGAAAACTTCGAACTCCCGTCAGTGTAGTTGATTGTTCTCAATCCTTTACCGCGTCTATCTTCCTCGGATCTACTTGAATACCTTCTTCATTCACAATATGGTCAAGGAATTGCACTTCCCTTAGCCAAAATTCACACTTGGAGAATTTAGCATACAACTTCTCCTTCCGCAACTTCTTCAACACATTACGCAAATGATGTTAATGTTCCTTCATACTCTTAGAATAAATGAGTATGTTATCAATGAACACAATCACCGACTTGTCCAACATAGGTTGGCACACTCGGTTCATAAGATCCATGAATGATGCAGGCGCATTCGTAAGACCGAAAGGCATTACTACAAACTCAAAATACCCGTAACGAGTTTAAAAGGTTGTCTTCTCAATATCTTCCTCACGGACCCGCATTTGATGATAACCGGATCGTAGGTCAATTTTTGAAAAATAAGTCGCGCCTTGGAGTTGATCAAATAAATCGTCAATCCGAGGCAATGGATAACGATTCTTGATTGTCACCTTGTTCAACTCCTGATAATCAATACACATCCGCATACTACCATCCTTCTTCTTTACGAACAAAAGCAGAGCACCCCATGGTGAAGCACTCGGTCGGATAAAACCCTTCTCAAGTAACTGTTGGGTTTGGTTTAACAACTCTTGCATTTCCGTTGGTGCTAAACGATAAGGAGTTTTAGCAATGGGGGTAACCCCCGGAACCAACTCAATGCGAAATTCAACTCATCCGAAAAAACGTCTTCGAATTCATTCACCATCGGAATAGTACGAATGGATGCAGGCTCTTCAAGAGTATCAACTACATGTGCAAGAAAAACCATGCCACCGCCACCAAGGAAACGACGTGCCCGTGCATAAGTGCATAATGGTGCAAGTCTTCTCCGTTTCTCACCATGAATGATTAACTCTCCCCCACTCGGGGTCTTTACACCAATGAACTTCTCATGGCATGCAATATCTGCTCTATAACGATCGAGCTAATCCATACCAACAACGATATTAAAATCACCCAAAGTCATCGGGATAAGATCGATTTTAAAAGTTTCGGTACCAAACACGACATCACAATTTTTACACACATCAACCCCTAGCACCGTCTTACTATCCGCTATTTCGACTTCTACCGGATGACTTAACTTAGCTAGCAGCTTATTAAGCTTAGGCACAAACTTTGAAGACACAAACAAAAAATTTGCACCACTATCAATTAGTATCCTTTCCGGAATAGAGTTAACCGTTAAAGTACCTGAGACGACTTCATTGAATTGTTTGGCTTCATCATTAGTCATCAAATAATTTCGCCCCCTAGTCGTACCCGTCACCTTTTCGAGCTTCTTGACTTGATCACCTCGCAACTCGGGACATTCAGTCATTCGGTGCCCTTCATTTTGACAATTATAACATGTGAGTTTGTTTGAAGATGAGTTCGTACAATATCGAGATATGTGCCCTTGTCGTCCACAATTATAACACTTGGGTCCAAAACCCCCGGAAGCACCCTTCTTCACACTACTGACGCTCTCGGTAGCACCCTTACTCTTCTTGTTGGAATGGCTAGTAGATTCAAACATTCTTTTGCTAAAGGTGAAGTCACTCTTTTTCGGAGCAAGCGACTCGAAACCCTTAGCTATATCAAATAACTCATCGAAATATTTCACTGAACCAATACTAATCTTCTCTTGGAAGTTGTCATTCAAGGTTCGATAGAAGTCTTCCATCAACATGTGATCATTACAAATATACTCCGGGCAAAATTGGGTCTTTGATAAGAAAGTGGACTTGAGAGTGTTCAAATCCATCGACCCTTGCTTCAAAGCATGCAATTCATCCTTAAGCCTTGAAAGATCAGTCGGAGTTTGGTATTCCTTGAAAAATTCTGCCTTGAATTCATCTCACGTCAAACTCATACTTTTCTCCTCACCATAGACTCGAATTATCGCGTCCTACTATAACTTGGCATCACCCTCAACACGATACTTCCGTACCTTGTAATCTTATCGAGAGGGCATTCACTAGTACGGAAAGTACCCTCCATATCGGAGATCCAACGAGCACTCTTGAGTGGGTCTCTCTCGCCATCAAAAGTGGGAGGTTGAGAGATCTTAAAGTTCTTATAGAGGAAATCTCTCCTCCCCACATCGCCCGAGTCAACTTCGACATTCTCACCTTGAGGTTTAGGGAACCTCTTATCAAAATCTTCTTGGATGATAGCACCCATTTGCTCCTTAATCATGTCGGTCACTTGATCATCAACCGATTCTTGAAAAACTTTCTAGACATTCGCAAGAAAATCCACGTTATGTTTTGCCAAGATGGCCTCTACTTTGGTCGTGAAGTCACCTTCAACACTTGGACTTCCATTATCATGGCCGTTTCTCGTCTTCATGCTATAAAATGGAATAGGTTAATCAATGAAATACATGAAAACGATTCACACACGACGCCACCCCATCTTGCTCAACACTCATCGTACGTTACTTGTTTGACACGATTTGAACCTGTAACAATGGTAGCTAGTCATTGTTACGTGAGCACATCGCATCAACTCGCTAGTACAATGACTATCTTGCTCGACGATTGCAAACACAATACAATATAATTATCATATAGTTAGTTAACCTACGCTAAGGCACTAACCAATCCCGGTCCGACCCGCATCCTACAAGTCTCACATAAAGCGCATACACAATAAAGTCTAAGTATAGGAACCTATCTCAAGTCGCCTAAATCCCTTAAACCATGCTCTGATATCACTTGTAACGACCCAACCTTTTATCTAACGTAAAACATTTTTTTTTACTAAACATTTCTGTCTGCACCTAGGCGCGGCGCGGCTCATAAAGAGAGCTGAAGATCAGCAGCTCTAAAAGCTACTGTTACCAATTTACACCATCCACCGTGGTGCGCCTTATTAAGGCCGCGGCGTGGCTCCTCCTGGGATCTGATTTTGCCTTCAATTAAAAACGTAAGTCCCCAAATTAAATCTTTAAACATGTTTTAACTCAAAAGACTCCCAATAACATATTTAAAGCAAGTTTACATGTTTTCATCCACAATTCAAATAATCCATCAATTGGGCCACATTCGCCCATTTACAACCCAAAATATGAGTTTCGACCCGACAAGTTTAAGTGCCAAACAAGACCCGAGCATGGTGTTTGGGTTTAAACTACCCAAAATATAGGTCGAACTTCAAAAGCAATCTCCTAGCATAATCAAAAGGGGAATGTCCCTAATCCGCAAGCTTACCCTTGCCCTTATCGACACCGGAACCTAAAAGGAGTAAACAACGAGAGGTTAAGAAAAAGCTTAGTGAATGCAACAATTTTACACATACACATATAATGTACTTATTTGCAAACAATTACTCACATACTGCATACATGCTAGCAATTTAATTAGCATACAATCTCAAAGTACAAGCTAATTCCCCGACGCGTCACAAGCTAGCATAATCCATAGCATATAATATATATAATGCTCAAGTAATCCACACACACACCATATGGTTAACCATCGCGTCATGGTGATACCGGCTCCGTGGTTCACACCATACGCATTTGTCATTATGCTACCGGCTCCGTGGTTTACATCACAACTTGAGGCATACTCACGCTAAGGCGCTACCAGCTATGTGGTTCACACCTTAACAACTCGTGCTATAGTGCTACCGGCTCCGTGGTTCACACTACAACATACGTACCATAATGATACCGGCTCCGTGGTTCATATCATAGCACACTCGCACATGCTATGGCACTATCAGCTCCGTGGTTCATACCATAGCACACAAATAAATACACTATATACATACACGTATAATTATTCCACTCACCTTTAACCGAAGAGTGAAAGTAAGCAAAATAAGCTCCTCAACCGTCAATGCAATCCATCTATTTCATTAACACCAAACCAACACGCATCTAAGTAGAGCTTCCGACCCGCCCAAATAGACACTTAGTTCAAATGTTCACCATTTGCACTCACAACGCCACCTTTAGGCTTAAACCACCAATAATCACTAAAGCTAGTGACCATGACTCTAATTCACCCAAATATAATTCATTAGATCATTAAGTTCATACTAGTGCACGTTTGACCCAAAAACCTATTTTGACCTAATAATGGGTCAAACACTAAACTTGCAAGTTTCACACCCTAAATCACTAGTTAATAAAGTTCATTAGTGAACTTTAACTAATATTAGCTCATAATACTAGTAATTTCATCAACTAACTCGAAATCACGAATATTAGGTTTCTTACACTTTCACCCAAACCATAAACCCCCAATTTTTACAAATCTAGGGTTTAATTACTTGCAAGACCCAAATATGAACAGTAAACACAATTAATTCATACAATTCGGGTTAGAGACCTACCACAACACTTAAAATGATGTTAGGAGGTAGATCCACACAAGATTGAACCCGATCTAGCAAAACCCACTTGGAAAGCTTCACAAATCTACTTTCTCTCTCTACTCTCTCTAATTGAAGATGATGAAGATAAGGTTGGTGAATGGGGATAAATGAGTCCCACCAGCCCTTTAGTGGCCATAAACTCGGCCCCATGTGAAAAGTCCATAATACACCCCCTTTAATTTGAATTAAAACAAAGAATCTTCATCAGGCCGTAACCGCGCCACGCCCCTATGGGCCGCGCCACAGCCTAAAACAGGAACTGATGCCCACCAGCTTTTTATCCTTTATACATTATGTACAATCGAGTTTCGGGTCTTAGATCATCCAATCCCATAATATAAGCTAGTTTCATATCATCACTCTAGATATATCTATCATCCAATCCCATAAAATAAGCTACTTCCAGAGCATCGTTAGAGAATTGATTAGGTAAGTCGTGAAACGTAAACAATGACCGAGTCTTCTCCATAAACATCACATGAACTTATACGAAAGCTACATTTAATATAATAAACTCGCCCATCATAACAAGTTACATTGAATATCATCCTACCCCAACCTGTTTTAATATATGCCCATTGGTGGTCTCCAATAGAACAAGGAGCTAATATTGTGCATCCCATAATACCACCACTACAGGTGATTCATTAGAGAAGATTATCTTTCGGATTCCAGAATCCATATCTGGATATTCCAAGAAACCGGTGTAGATCATCGGTAAATTGATGGTTTCACGTGAAAACGGGTTGATAAGTTTAGTAGTCGTATAATTTTCAACGATTAATAGCCACCCACACGAACTGACACAACATTTACCACATGCTTCTAGAAATTGTATTTTACGGATGGATGGTGTTGTTTGAAAGAAAAAACAGTTGACAAACTTCTACGTCTTCTTTTTCCTGCCAAAGTAAAAGGTATGGCAACTGCGAAGGAAGTCCGTTGGAGTATGAGACTTTGGTTGCAACTTGTACCGCAATGGAATGCCAAAACTTGCATACGCCCGAAAAATTAAGATAATCTTCATAATAATTCATATGTTTTTGAGCAAACGCCTCAAGTAATTCAGAAAACGCCTCAAACTAGTCCATTGTATCTTGATTTAACGATTTTGATTATTTCAAACACAAAACTTGAAACAAAATGATAATTGTTGATTGCTAATTATAAAGATTGTGAATGTGAATTACGGGAATCAACTCCTTTTCTATTTATCATATATACTTGTATTTATTAAAAGAGTTGAAATAGGAACTTGATTTACTAAATTCGAGTCTGAACAGGGTTCCTGTTATTGTTATATGTAGTTCCAACAACAAAACCCTAAAACTATTCTATATCAACAAAACCCTAAAACTATTCTTCAAAAAGACGTTAGGATTGTAATGATTCGTGTAGGGGGTTTTCTCTTGGAGAGAGGTAGAGATGAATGCTTGTTCGTCCCCCCTTTCGTTTTGACACTACATACCCTCTTATGTAACAAGAAGTCTTTCCTCTTAAGCAAGGACATTCCTAAACTTGCTTTCTCTGCAGTAAGATTATCATCATATATATCTTAATAAAGTTTTTACTTTTTTGGAAAAAAAAATTAATCCCAATTTTAACCACACTATCACTTCTCAATTATCGTTATGTAGCTTTTACCCATCCACAACAATCAATGAAAAATGTTTACGCGTCTTCAACACGGTAAGTTGTATCAATTACTACCAACAAATGTGTTTTTTTACTTTAATTCATATTGTACCACAATTTGCTAGTATATATTAATAAACAATATATAATGTATTTTTTGGTTCACGGAGAAAATTCTTAGCGACAACCGCATTGAGTTTTCAGTAGCGAGTAAAATTCTTAGGTGACGAGCCCCCAAGCGACGAGACTCATAACCAGGTGAATTGCGCATATTGCCGCCCCCTCCGGTCAAGAGCATATTTTAATTCGATCTTGAGCGTTATCAAGATTCAAACATGTGTCTCCTGCTTCATAGGGAACTCGGTGGCCATTAGGCTATGCCCAAGTAGTTACCAATATATAATGTATTAACACGGTATTTAACCAACTATAAATAATGCCTTTAACTTTGTATCTGTTAAGTTCACGAGTTGAAGATAAACTAACTCGAACCATTGACATCTGTAGCATGGTAAACAACTGAAGATAATTATTGAGGATCTTAGAACTAGTCTTGACTTGATTTAAAAGTGGAAAATAATAGATCAAGGATTAATTGAGTTACCGGTTGTTCTCGGGACCGAAATAGCCAAACCTAGACCAATATCTAGATTAGAACGGTGCCTAAAAGATGTAATTTGGTGGATTAGAGGTAGGAGGCGATTACAGATCAGTTTGGGACGATTTAGGTATATGGAATGTGTAACCTAATAATGAAACACAAAGCACGCATATATGCTGTCTGCAGTGGCAGTCGGTCGACTGACTCCATCAGTCAGTCGGCTGTCTAATTTAGTCCATCGTTGATCACCTTACACCGACCTTACACTGTCGACCGACATTTTCTTCGGTCGGTCGGCTATCTCTTACAGTCGATCGAGTGTCTGGTCAGTTTAACTATTGATTCAAACATATGTGCACTATAACAAACAACATTCAATAGTCACATTACATAGTTCAAGGTTACATGACTGAATTATACAATAATGTTCATAGAACTAGGGATTTCAAATATGCACCAATAACAACCGCCCTATCAAGTCTACCGACATATTCTACTATGAAAGCTAGCGATGGACAATAACTCACTCGAATACAATTTACAACTTTTAGTGATGAATATCTAAAATATAAACGATGGTGAAAAAGTACCTTTTTAAATGATACTTATTAAAATGGTGTGACATAGTTATCACATGATCAAATAATTTTATAAAGAAAATATTGAACGTTGTTGATTATACAAATTTTGATATTGTCGCAATTGTTTTCATGTCGTAATTTCATATGTAAGTATTTTATATGTTAATTTGAAAAATGTTTTTTTAACGGCGGTTAAGAGTTGCAATTGTTTTAATGTCGCAATTTCATATGTAAGTATTTTATATGTTAATTTGAAAATGTATTTTTTTAACGGCAGTTAAGAGTTATTGACATGGTCGAACGCACCCACCCACCTGAATCATTACAATCCTACCGCCCCTCAAGAGAAAACTCTCACGACGCCGTGCAAGCGCATGGAGCCCATAATATTTGTGGGCCCACAAATTTCCAAGACCCAATATCCTAGTTGGTATATGGACCATAATACCCGTTAGAAAACTAAAGGCCCAAACTTAAGAAAATACAAACACAGAAACAATTTAATGGCTTTATATATCTGTACAGCGATGTGGGTTTGGGATTGTGTCATTATTTAAATATTATAAATGAAAATAACTACTCCGTATTATGTACTCCTATATCATTTCAAAAGTTATAAGTTTATTTTAACAACATACTAAACTACTGTAGTTTTTTTCTTCCAACAGCTAATTTTTTGCTTAGACATTAAAGTTTTTATATTTAAACAATTTTAATAGCTTACACTTGTAGAAAACGTGTCATACGCACCCACTTTCTTTAAGACCTATCACTAGTTTATACTGAAGAATTATAATTATATACTAGTTTAATACTCGCCAATTTGCGGGATTAAGAAAGTAACATTCTAATAACAATGTATTTTAATCGGATGATGTAATAAAATCATTTCACTAAGTAGGTTTAAACTAATTTGTTGTTGAATATTTCAAGTCACAACATTTTAATATCACAAATACTCCATGGTAACATTTGATTCTATGTTTTATAATTCCGCTATGTTGGTGCATATATGTAATCCCTAGTTCTAAGTATTGTTAAGTTTACATTTAGTCACGTAATAACGTTTCTATTATATATGTGACTATTTTGTATGTGTGTGCGTTAACGTTTTATTTCAATAGTTAAACTATCCACACAACCAACCGACTGGGTCCACCAATCGACCGACTGAACACACAGTCGATCGACTGTCACAGACAGTCGACCGTCTGTGTCTGGTGTAAATATACAGGTTTTAGGCCTCCGTGGTGAGGCTACACATTCCATTCACCCTAATCCGTATTTCATGGTTCAAGTCGTTCCCAATACCAAATACCCACCGAATAGCACATATAGGAGTCGATCTAATCTAGTTTGTTTGTCTAGGTTCGATTTATTCGACCCCGAACCGAACCGTTATTAGATTGACACTTGCTTTAGTGTATTCTGCCATTAATTGTGAAAGGACCCGTCCTTATCCATCTGGACGAATACATTACATTTGGTTACATCGCGAGGTACTTGACCTCTATATGATACATTTTACAAATATTGCATTCGTTTTTAAAAGACAAACTTTCATTACAATGAAAGTTGACGGCATGCATACCATTTCATAATACATCCAACTATAATTGACTTAATAATAATCTTGATGAACTAGACGACTCGAATGCGACGTCTTTTGAAATATGTCATGAATGACTCCAAGTAATATCTCTAATATGAGCAAATGCACAGCGGAAGATTTCTTTCATACCTGAGAATAAACATGCTTTCAAGTGTCAACCAAAAGGTTGGTGAGTTCATTAGTTTAACATAAATAATCATTTCCATCATTTTAATAGACCACAAGATTTTTATTTTCATTTCTCATAAATATACGTCCCATGCATAGAGACAAAAATCATTCATATGGATTGAACACCTGGTAACCGACATTAACAAGATGCATATAAGAATATCCCCTATCATTCCGGGAAATCCTTCGGACATGATAAAAACGAATTCGAAGTACTAAAGCATCCGGTACTTTCGATGGGGTTCGTTAGGCCCAATAGATCTATCTTTAGGATTCGCGTCAATTAGTAGATCGATTTACTAATTCTTAGGTTACTAAGCAAAAAGGGGCATATTCGGCTTCGATCATTCAACCATATAATGTAGTTTCGATTACTTGTGTCTATTTCGTAAAACATTTATAAAAATTGCGCATGTATTCTCAGCCCAAAAATATAAAGGGTAAAAAGGCAAATGAAACTCACAATACTGTATTTTGTAGTAAAAATACATATGACGACATTGGACAACTGAACAATGCAGGGTAGGCCTTGAATTCACGAACCTATATTATTTGTATATATATTAAAATATATAATCATAATCGAACAAGTTTAAATATATGGTATATTACTTATTTAAATTAGTAATGTATTTATTATTTTCAAATGTTATATATATATATATGTATATATATATATATATATATATATGTATATATATATATATATACATATATATATATATATATATATATATATATATATATATATATATATATATATATATATATATATATATATATATATATATATATATATATGCATATGTTATCTTTATATGTTATATTAAAATAGTAAATTAAATATACCTATGATATATGTAATAATTATATTTTTATATATATAGATATCCTTTGTTTGTTAAAATAGTAATTATAATAATATGAAATTAATGATAAAAAATATTGATAATAATAATAATAATAATAATAATAGTATTAAAAGTGATAATAACTATAGTAATGATAAAAATCATAATAAAGTTTCAATAAAAGATGTGTTAACATACATATTCATAATATTATTTATTGTCAATACTGATAATTTTATCTCTATTTATATCATGCTTTTCGTTTTCATCCATAATCTTAAATATTACTTTTTATTAACATTTTCATATATTCGACGTTAGTCATATTCCTCATCTTTTATATTCTTAAGTTTATAATAATAATAGTAATAGTATTAATGAATAACACTAGTAATGGCTATAATGATATTAATAATGATAATATTTCATTTTAAATCATTACTTAATTATAAGTATAATCATATTTGTATTTATAATCTATATACATATATAGTTATAATATTATCGAATAATTATTTTTTATTTTTTTACTTATTCATAACCGTAATCATAATCATAGTAATAATAAAAATAATGATAATTATAACGCTAAAAATAACAATAATAATCATCATAATAATAATAACAATAACAATAACAATAACAATAATACTACTAATAATAATAATAATAATAATAATAATAATAATAATAATAATAGTAATAATCATAATAAGAATATTAATAAAAATTTTGATAAAGAAACTACCTCACAAAGAGTTCCAAAAATATAACTGCCCACGCCCGGGCTCGAACCCGAGACCTCTCGCTCACTCGACAAAGCCTTAACCATTCTGCTGTACTCGTTTATTTGATTTAAACTGAACTGAATTATATAAAACCCGTATTTTAATTTGTTCATCTCCTTCCTTTTAAACTGAATATCGACTAGGAATCACAACTAATCAACAACCAATTACTTAATAAATTTTTGGATTTAAGCTGATACAGAAACGATTATAAACTACTAGAGTAATTAAAACAGAAAGAAAAATAAATAAAAATAATAATAAGCTGTTACAGCTTTTATAAACCCGTTTAAACTCAAAAATCAAATTCAAATTGTAGGACGTTTTAGATTATACTTAAAACATGAAAAAGGTTCTAAATTATCATTAGAAACTTTCTGAATCACTAATTTAACTTGAAACATCGAATTGAACTCGAATTTTGCCATGAACAGATTCTTTGACTTTTGCAATTGAAACTTTGACCTCAAAATTGAGATTCGATGCTAAAAATTGGAATTTAGAACTTTGCAGATAGTTTAAAGAAAAGATTTTTAACAAGACCACATTAATAGATTTTTAAGATTCAATCGAAATCAAGCTTTGGGTAAAAAGTAACTCAAACAGAGGTGTCATCCTTTATTTTTTTTTTAAAATATGCTTAATTTCAATCACACAGAATTTGTTAGTGGTAATTGTAATTGATAGTGATTGTGTAAATTCGATTGGTTTTTATTCATACGTGTGAAATTCGATTGATATATAAGATGAAGAAGTCAACAGATAAAAATTGATCAGGAACAGAATAAAATAAAAAAATATAAAATGGTGAAAGGCATGGCTAACAGAAATCGTACATTTACTGTTGTTGATTGCTAATAATCTCAAACAAGAATCCAAAATTAGATAAAGGTTGAAGGATTCATGATCTGATTCTGACTCCAATTCCAAATTTACGGATTTATATAAAGGATTTTTAATAATTAATAATTATAATTATATTAATAGTAATCAAAGTAATAATAATAATATTATTATTATTATTAATTAATAATAATATTATTAAAAGTAATAATAATAATATGTCTCAATAACAATAATTTTTGTGAAATTTATATTAATAAAATTCATTAACGATAATTATATTAATAATACTAATTATATTAATAATATTAATAGTAAAAATAAATTATTTATATCAAAATTCATATCTATATACTATGTTTTTAAAATAATAATATTAATAACACTGGTATCGATATTATTATTTAAAAGTAATAACAATATTGTTATAACAATTATAATTAATATTTAATATATTAGTAGTACAGTTTATAGATTATGTACTATAACTATATACTATATTATATAATAATGAGTATTATATTTTAATAGTAATAATATCTAATCATAATGAAAATACAACAAGTTACATGTTTATATTTTTATATAATAATATTAATAATACAGATATTGATATTAATAATAAAAGCAGTTATAACAAATATAATTTATATCTATATATTTTATATTAAGATAATAACATTCATATTACTGTTATTATTATTACTATTAATATTTATTTTAATGTTAATAATAGAGGTAATAATAATAACATTAACATAATAACTATATTTTGTAATTACAGATATTAATATTACATTTTATTAATTATATAATATTTAATAATTATATAATATATATTATATATACTTAATATTTATACATTTTACATATAGTAATAGTTACATATTTTAAACTACTATATATACTAATGTTTTAAA
This sequence comes from Rutidosis leptorrhynchoides, assembly GCF_046630445.1. Lineage (NCBI taxonomy): Eukaryota > Viridiplantae > Streptophyta > Magnoliopsida > Asterales > Asteraceae > Rutidosis > Rutidosis leptorrhynchoides. The sequence goes on from NC_092342.1 coordinate 58,130,894, forward strand.
TATCAAGTCTTACATTGAATCAAATAAACTCATAGTATAACATTTAATACTTTGTTAATATTGACAATTTATATACATTCAATTTTCTTCTCTATTTTTTTATAATAGTTTTAAATAACATGTTTTAGGTTTTCTTTCATAATAATCCAAATCATATAATATTTCATTAGTATATTTAATTTATAATATAAAATTAATTATATGTATAGTTATTTATATCAGCATTTCTATTTATGATTTAAGGTTCGTGAATCGTCGGGAATAGTCAAAGGTTAAATGAATCTATGTAATTAGTTCAAAAATTTGTAAACTCGGTTTAACAGACTTTGCTTATCAAATCGAAGTCACATAAAGATTAAGTTTAAATTTGGTCGGAAATTTCCGGGTCGTCACAGTACCTACCCGTTAAAGAAATTTCGTCCCGAAATTTGAGTGAGGTGGTCATGGCTAACAATAAAAATGTTTTCATGATGAATATGAATTGATAAATAGAGTTTTATCATTATTGAATAATATAGATAAAACGATTTGATTACTCGAAGCGTACGACTGAAGCTATCATTAAATAGTGAAATGAGATAGACAAGTTTCATCATAACTTTTCACTACTCATGGTTGAATTTAGAAAATAAGGTGCATATTAACTTATGACGTTGCCTTGGTTGAATTCCGGAATTCAAGGGATTTAAAGAAAATCTTCGAAATCTAAAAGATTTGATTCTTCGGTGAATAAGAAAATTAAGATCTATATAATTAAATACGGTGATCTGCCTCGCTTACTCTGTCTGATATTTCCGTTATAAATTAAACTCTTCCGTTCCATTATTCTCACCATTCCTATACTTTCTTTCTTAATTCATACATCCAAAAGATTGTGAAAATGCTTAATCCAATACTGATCCTTGTCCTTATCCTTACTATCGCAACAATCATTCTCCTTTTCCAACTTCCACCAGAGGAATATGTTTTCTTCTACTTCGCCCTTGGGGTTATAGTGTTTTTAATTCTCCCGTGTCTTTATGTTGCGATAAAAATTGACGTACACGGTTTGTAATCTCCGTGTTGTTATTGGGCTTTATATTGTCTCTTATATTTTGGAGCTCTTTGCATTTTTATTATCTTCTCGACCTCTAGTAAAGCGAGTAATGGTACAGAATTCGTAAGTATGGAATTTCGAATGAACTTAATGTTCTAAATAAGAAAGAACGAAATAGCACGATTTGATTTGTCAAATTTTTCAGAATCATTTAGAATAGAACTATCAAGAATATACTTTCTTGATATATTCGGAAGTTAAGTGAAATGAAAGAGCTATGTAACATGGCACGTGATGACGTTATGATCTGTGAATCATCACGTCCCATTAGAAACTCAGCATGACTTACTGTAATATAATCACGTTGATCAAGTGTCATTATATTATACTAACACATGCTTCAGTTCCCAACACTACTTCAAAAACATTCATAATTTAAGTTCGAATTTTTTAGAATTTAGAAACTAAAATAGTTTCCTTTTATGATATATCACAGATAGCGTGAAGAGATAATTAATATCGGCGAGAATATTTATGAAGATATCTTCAGAAATATTGAGGATATTTATAGTGAAAGATACGATAATATCTTAGAATTTTAGAATCAAATTGTGATGAAGAAATTCATTCACGATGATTTAGAGCGATTAAAGAGCAAGGTATTCGTTAAAGATTTCGTCAGAAGCAGAATCATCAGGATTTTTATGTACAAGTTTAGTCCTTGTGATTTGTTCAGAGTCTCCTTCATGATTTGCTCAATTCATTTTTTCAGTATCAAAATCTTTGAGCTTTTTCAACACACTATCCTTTATCATCAAACTTTTAACTGTTAAGGCAGTCTTCAGTTTTCACTACTTCATCAGCTTTTTCAAAACTCGGAGATATGAGTCGTAAGCTAGAATGCTTTTCAGGAATTCAGAGATTCCGAATTGAAATTCATCAATCCCGAGGATATACGTTATATATAGATGTATAACTATTGACGTAGGAACGCTGCGAAATTCGAGAATTTATGATTAATGCTTCTCAGTATTTGGTATGGCAACTATCGTTTCAAGATGCCGAGGAGTTCATGATAAGACTTCAATAGATAAATATAGTGATTTGTCAGAGAGATTTAAGCCAAAGCGCAACGAGGTTGCTGGTACGTCTGCTGGTAATTTAGTGGAATATAAAAGATTCCCCGGTAACGATGACGACAGGCAAACTTATATATCGAGGTTATAATAAGACTAATTTGAATGGAAGTCGAAGTTGATTTGCTGAAGCTGTGACAAAATTGGCTAATTTGAAAAAGAGTTGCAATGTTATTTTCGGTAATAACAATGCCAAAGGAGCTAGCACAGACACGTGTTAAACGTTTACTCAGGTTCCGAGTGTTTTCAGGTGCATAACTATATGCGTCAATCTCTTCTTCCGTAGATGAAGTGCGGTTGGTTCATCCTCTCGGTTGAGGTATTTTCAAGGATTGCGAAAGGTTTGAATGGACATTGTAATCGTCAAGATATAAATGAGGTTTAAAATGAAATCAAGTGGAAAACTTGAAGAATTGTTTAGTTTCATATGTTATTATCAATATTTTAATTCATTTTAATTGTCCAATGTTATTAGTCCACAGTCGTTAGTCCACAGTTAACAGTCCAATAATTTATATATAGTTTAATATATAATATTCGAATTAATTAATACGTATTCGTGACCCGTGTACATGTCTCAGACTCGATCACAACTCAAAGTATATATATTATTATAGAATCAACCTCAACCCTGTATAGCTAACTCCAGCATTACTGCATATAGAATGTCTATGGTTATTCCAAATAATATATATAGATGCGTCGATATGATATGTCAAAACCTTGTATACGTGTCCCGATATTTAAAGTGCGTAAAATAAATAACAGAATTTAAATGACGATAAATAAAGTGCGTAAAGTAAATAACAGAAATTAAATGACGATAAATAAAATTGCAATAATTAAATTGCGATAAATAAACTGCGATAAATAAAATGTAATCAGTTAGCTAGGAACAGTTAGCTAGGATTTTTGTTAGCGTGGATTCTTAATATAATTTCTCATAGTTAATTCGTTTGTTTCTAACAAATTTTTATTTTGTCCAATGTTTTCTTCATTATGCCACTTGTTGGATTCTGATAGATCGAAATCCAAATATGAAATTGAATGAAAATGGTTATTCTGCGGTGAACGGATACGTATATCTGTGGATGTAAGTATGATAGTAAATAATCGTTGAATCAGATTGAAAGAATGTACAATGTAACTTATTAATGTGAAATCTAAATATTTCTCGGATATTACCTACCCGTTAAAATATTTTCACCATTAACAGTTTGTACAAAAGAATTTTTAATTACAATCTTTATGAAAACATATATACATATATATTTTCTTCAGATGTAATCATGGATTTAATGAGTTAATATAATATTAATCTCATTTGGTTTTCGGTTGGAACCAGAATGAATAATCTCTAAAACTTTAGAGATTACATAATCGACGTGAAGAACGAAGATAATAGATGTACAACGATACGTAGAACGATGATTATACTCGAGGATTAGAATGAGATGTTGAGGCGTGTGATGTCGAACTTGGGTTGTTGGTGGTACTGGTGCTGATGTTGGTGATACTGTTGATGCTGGTGATGTTGCTGAAGCTGGTAAATTTTGCACCATATTTTCCAAAGCTATAACTTGGGCGCGAAGCTCGTTGACTTCTTCTACTACATCGGAATGATTGTCGGTTCGGAACAAGCGGATGTATAAGGTTTAGAATTTTAGATAGAATATAATCGTGGTGAGATATTCGGGAAATGAGGGTGAAAATGGTGTTTCGGACTGGTTCGCCGGTAAGTGCTTCAGGTTCATCGCCAAGAGGTAAATTTGGTTGGTGAAAAGGATCGTCTTCTTCGCGTCTCCATTGATTAAGTCGACTACGAACTCATCAGATGAATTGGGGATGGATGATTGGTTGATTCATTCTGGTGACACTGCTTTCGGAGCTTAGGTGAAACTCCATATCGGAATAGCTGTCGGAATCCGAGGAATTCGAACTGGTTGAGGGATTCATCTTGTACGATCAGATGAAGGATTTTCGATAAGAAATAGATTATAGGTAGATTAGTACCCTGCAATACATAATTTACATATGCATATATAATACTAAAATCCCATAAGTTACGGAGGAATCTACGGAAGCTGCCAGGCAAAGGGAACAATAACAGATAAGCTAAAATATGAATTTATCTATACACTATCTATGCGATAGAGGCAGTAAAATGTGTCTAGAATTTTAAGGATGATAAGCAAGTAATTTTCGACACGAAATTATAAGCAAAACTTTTGACATGCAGACACGGTCGAAGTCCAGACCCATTAATGCATCTAAACAACTATCAGTTAGACACACTAATGCAAGACCTGGTTCGCTAAGACCACCGCTCTGATACCAACTGAAAGGACACATCCTAATCCATCTGGACGAATACATTACATTTGGTTACATCGCGAGATACTTGACCTCTATATGATACATTTTACAAACATTGCATTCGTTTTTAAAAGACAAACTTTCATTACAATGAAAGTTGACGGCATGCATACCATTTCATAATACATCCAACTATAATTGACTTAATAATAATCTTGATGAACTCGACGACTCGAATGCGACGTCTTTTGAAATATGTCATGAATGACTCCAAGTAATATCTCTAATATGAGCAAATGCACAGCGGAAGATTTCTTTCATACCTGAGAATAAACATGCTTTCAAGTGTCAACCAAAAGGTTAGTGAGTTCACTAGTTTAACATAAATAATCATTTCCATCATTTTAATAGACCACAAGATTTTCATTTTCATTTCTCATAAATATACGTCCCATGCATAGAGACAATAATCATTCATATGGATTGAACACCTGGTAATCGACATTAACAAGATGCATATAAGAATATCCCCTATCATTCCGGGAAATCCTTCGGACATGATAAAAACGAATTCGAAGTACTAAAACATCCGGTACTTTCGATGGGGTTCGTTAGGCCCAATAGATCTATCTTTAGGATTCGCGTCAATTAGTAGATCGGTTTACTAATTCTTAGGTTACCAAGCAAAAAGGGGCATATTCGGCTTCGATCATTCAACCATATAATGTAGTTTCGATTACTTGTGTCTATTTCGTAAAACATTTATAAAAATTGCGCATGTATTCTTGGCCCAAAAATATAAAGGGTAAAAAGGTAAATGAAACTCACAATACTGTATTTTGTAGTAAAAATACATATGACGACATTGGATAACTGAACAATGCAGGGTTGGCCTTGAATTCACGAACCTATATCATTTGTATATATATTAAAAATATATAATCATAATCGAACAAGTTTAAATATATGGTATATTACTTATTTAAATTAGTAATGTATTTATTATTTTCAAATGTTATATATATATATATATATATATATATATATATATATATATATATATATATATATATATATATGCATATGTTATCTTTATATGTTATATTAAAATAGTAAATTAAATATACCTATGATATATGTAATAATTATATTTTTATATATATAGATATCCTTTGTTTGTTAAAATAGTAATTATAATAATATGAAATTAATGATAAAAAATATTGATAATAATAATAATAATAATAATAATAGTATTAAAAGTGATAATAACTATAGTAATGATAAAAATCATAATAAAGTTTCAATAAAAGATGTGTTAACATACATATTCATAATATTATTTATTGTCAATACTGATAATTTTATCTCTATTTATATCATTCTTATCGTTTTCATCCATAATCTTAAATATTACTTTTTATTAACATTTTCATATATTCGAAGTTAGTCATATTCCTCATCTTTTATATTCTTAAGTTTATAATAATAATAGTAATAGTATTAATGAATAACACTAGTAATGGCTATAATGATATTAATAATGATAATATTTCATTTTAAATCATTACTTAATTATAATTATAATCATATTTGTATTTATAATCTATATACATATATAGTTATAATATTATCGAATAATTATTATTATTTTTTTACTTATTCATAACCGTAATCATAATCATAGTAATAATAAAAATAATGATAATTATAACGCTAAAAATAACAATAATAATCATAATAATAATAATAATAATAACAATAACAATAATACTAATAATAATAATAATAATAATAATAATAATAATAATAATAATAATAATAATAATAATAATAATAATAATAATAATAGTAATAATCATAATAAGAATATTAATAAAAATTTTGATAAAGAAACTACCTCACAAAGAGTTCCAAAAATATAACCGCCTACGCCCGGGCTCGAACCCGAGACCTCTTGCTCACTCGATAATGCCTTAACCATTTTGATGTACTCGTTTATTTGATTTAAACTGAACTGAATTATATAAAACCCGTATTTTAATTTGTTCATCTCCTTCCCTTTAAACTGAATATCGACTAGGAATCACAACTAATCAACAACCAATTACTTAATAAATTTTTGGATTTAAGCTAATACAGAAACGATTATAAACCACTAGAGTAATTAAAACAGAAATAAAAAAAAATAATAAGCTGTTACAGCTTTTATAAACCCGTTTAAACTCAAAAATCAAGTTCAAATTGTAGGACGTTTTAGATTATACTTAAAACATGAAAAGGGTTCTAAATTATCATTAGAAACTTTCTGAATCACTAATTTAACTTGAAACATCGAATTGAACTCGAATTTTGCGATGAACAGATTATTTGACTTTTACAATTGAAACTTTGACCTCAAAATTGAGATTCGATACTAAAAATTGGAATTTAGAACTTTGCAGATAGTTTAACGAAAAGATTTCTAACAAGACCACATTAATAGATTTTTAAGATTCAATCGAAATCAAGCTTTGGGTAAAAAGTAACTCAAACAGAGGTGTCGTCCTTTTTTTTTTTTTTAAATATGCTTAATTTCAATCAGATAGAATTTGTTAGTGGTAATTGTAATTGATAGTGGTTGTGTAAAGTCGATTGGTTTTTATTCATACGTGTGAAATTCGATTGATATATAAGATGAAGAAGTCAACAGATAAAAATCGATCAGGAACAGAATAAAATAAAAAAAATATAAATCGATCAAAATAAATCTTTTCGTACTAAGCTATTACGTGTGAATCTTAACTGGTAGGTACTACTCGGTTAGTTCATATTACTAATATGCAATGATGTACATCCTTCCTTAACAACTTAACCATTGTTAACTACAATCTCTGTTTCAACTTAATGAATTCCATTTCATAATAAACCAAGTGTATTATTCAATTACATAATTGATTTTACATTTTCATTTTCGATGTACTCGAAACTTTCCAGAAAACATCATCTGTGCCTTGTAAGGTTCACAAAGATTCCACAAGCATCAACATCCTTCACCGAGAAATAAGAATAAATAATGGAGTATCGATTACATTAGCGAAATACTCCGCAAAGATTATGTAATCTTTAATGTTTTAGAGATTAATCATTTCTAAGTCAAGTCGAAAATCAAATGAGCTTAATATGATATTAACTTATTAAATCTGTATTAGATTTGAAAAAAAAATATACATACATATATTTTCATAAAGACGGTAAAAAAAAAATTCTTTTGTACAAAGTATTAATTGTGAAATCTTTAACTGGTAGGTACTACTCGAGAAATATTTAAGTTCACAATTAATATGTTACACTGTACATTCTTCAATTTTGATTCAAAAATCATTAACTATACTCACTATCTTCACAATGATACACAATCATTTCATACAAATTCAATCACATATTCTGATATCGACGGATCAGAATCCAAGCCATAACTCTGAACCGGTGACATCATTCTTAGATCTTTACATCTTTCAAAGCTATACTTTGACTTCAAAACTATGCAAGATCCTTTAGCATTGTTTTTACCGAAAATAACCTTGCAATTCCTTTTCAAAGTATCCAGTATTATCAACCATTCAACCAGTCAACGACGACCTTTCAGACTTGTAATTTTGGCATATACGTTTTTGTTACTGGGGAAACTTTCATGTTCCACCACATTAGCAGTAAATTTACCAACAACTTTATTAATCCTTCACCTTTCGAAAAGTCCTTATACTCATTGAAACCCTATCATGTACTCATCCACATCTTGTAACAATAATTGCCATACCAACCACCGGGAATTAGCAATCAGTATTTTGAATCTCGCAGCATTTACTACGACAACAGTTATATATAGATAACATCCAACTTCTAGACTTACATACTTCGAATGTGAAGTTTCTGAAAAACATACAAACTATGAACTAGTTCTCTGAAAGTGGAAAAATGCTGATGAAGCAGCAAAAACTGTAAACGACCTTAACAGTCAAAAGATTGATGATAAAGAATAGTATGTTGGTAAAGCTGAGAAAAAGAGAAGGTTTGGAACTGAAAAACGGATTGAGTAAAGTATGAAAGAGGCTGTGGATAAATCACAAAGACTGAACCTACCTTCAAAGAATCCAAATGACTCAGTGACTGCTGAAACCATTAGTAAGAACCTTACTTCTTATTCTAAACCTTCACAGACAGATTTTCCGCATCATCCTCTGATATTAGAAATTCTAAGATATCATCGTATCTTTCATTATAAATATCCTCCACATTTCTGGAGATAATTTCATAATCATTCTTATCGAAAATCAAATTTCTCTTTACGATATCTATGTTACACCATAAAAGAAACTATTTTAGTTTCTAAATTCTGAAACTTTCAAGTTTAAAATATAAATGTTTTGAAGTAATGTTGGGAATTGAAGCATGAGTTAATATAATATAATGACACTTGATCAACGTGATTATATTACAGTAAGTCATGCTGAGTTTCTAATGGAACGTGATAAAGGTTCACATATCATACCCTCATCATGAACCATGTTACATAACTCTTTCATTCTATATAATCTCTAAAAATATCAAGAAAATATTTTCTTAATGATTCGGTCTTTTTCGAGGTATTCTGGTAATTTGACAAGTCAGATTGTGCTATTACCATTTCTTTCTTAGAACATTAGTTATGTTCATCTGAAACTTCATACCTACGAATTCTGGACCATTATCCGCTTGACTTAAGGTCAGGAAGAGAAAACGAAAGCATGAAGCTCCGAAATATAATGGAGAATATAAAGCCCGATAACAAGCCCGAAATTACAAACCGTGTATATCAATGCGTATAGCAATATAAAGACACGGGAGAATGAAAAACACTATAACCCCAAGGTAATAGTAGAAGAAAATAACTTCCTCTGGTAGCAGATGAAAAAGAAGAATGAAGGATACGATAGCCAGGAAAATATCAAGAATCAGAACTGGATTAAGCATTTTCACAATCTATTGGGATGTATGAAATAAGAAAGAAGATTATAGGAGTGTTGAAAATAAATGAAACGGAAGAGGTCAATTTATAGCAAAATATCGGACGCAGTAATAGAGTCAGATTATGCATTTAATCAAAGAAAATCCTAATTTCCGCAAATTCAGAAAAATCAAATCTTATTTAAATTATGAAGATTTTCTATTCCTTAAAATCCGAAAATCAATTATTACTACATCAAGAGATAAGACGCATCTCTATTCTCCATTTCACTTGATTACGATAACTTCTCTCATACGCTTCGAGTAATTGGATTATTTTATCCATATTATTCAAACATAGATAAAACTCTATTATCAACTCATATTCGTCATTAAAACATTTTTATTGTTAGCCATGACGACCTCACTCAAATTTCGGGACGAAATTTCTTTAACGGGTAGGTACTGTGATGACCCGAAAATTTCTGACCAAATTTAAACTTAATCTTTGTATGATTAACATTTCCGACACGATAAGCAAAGTCTGTAAAACTGAATCTCAAAATTTTTGAACTACTTTTATATATTTAAATACCCTTCGGTTATTTTCGACGATTCGCGAACAATTATATGTAAATAGATACATATATACTATAACTTGAAAAGGTAACAATGTATTAATTATTTGATACCGTACATTAAACTTATTGGTTTAAATATCTATTTGAATATATATGATAAGTTGAAATATTTATTATTAAAATCTATTTATAAATAACTTCCAATGTGTATTTAAAAACTGAATTATGTATATTAAAAAGATATATACATATATATAATTTCAAGTTATTTAGTAAACGATAGTAACATTTTCAAATTGCTACAGTACCCAAAATGCTAGAGTGTTTTCGAAAACCACTATTTGCTATAGTGAAATTGACTTTGCTACAGTGAATTGCTACAGTAAAAATTGACTTTGCTACAGTGGTATAGTTCATGGATGATTTAAGACTATATTTTGACAAAGGTACTATTCACGAAACGTAAAGTACAAGTTTTCTCAGTATACGATAGGACGTTCGAAAAATCGAAACCGGGACATAAGTCGAGTGACGACGTACGACTTATCGGAACGAAAATTACAAGTCAACTATGCACGTGAATATAATATATTATATATATAATTAATATAAATTATATATAATATATATTATTTTTAAAATATGTCGACAAGCTTGATGACAAATAATATGTGAGCTGGAAGGGGAGGCCATGCGATCGCATGGCCACAGGCCTTCAAACCCATGCGATCGCATGGCAGTGTTTGTCAGGCCACATCTATAAATTCCAGTGTTTTCGCTCGATTAAAATCACACACATATACAAATATATATACTCCGTAATATTATTTATTTATTTATTTATTATTATTATTATTATTATTATTATTATTATTATTAATAAGATTATTATTAATTGTATTATTTTTTATTATTAGTGTTATTATTTTTGCGATACAAAAATAATAATGTACATAAAATATTACGACGGAGTGCTGTCCAAGTAATTTTCAAAACGAGTTTCCGAGCGAGCTAGAGTTAAGGAAAATATGGGTTATTGCCAAGGAAATTATGGGTAATGTTCGGGGGTATTTTTGTGAATCAAACCTCGTGTTTATCATCTCCGATGCGTCTACGTGCTTTTCTGCAATATTGTATATCAATATTAAACTGTGAGTTTATAGTCTCCCTTTTTAAATACTTTAAATATTTTTGGGCTGAGAATACATGCAATTTATTTTAAACGCGATAAGACACAAGTACATACTAAATTCTACACTGAGTTAAACCGAAAATCCCTTAGCTTTGGTAACTAGTAGCTGCCAGTACATAGGATATGGACTGGTGGGCGCGAATAATTGTATATGGATCCATAGGGCTTGACATCCCCGTCCGAGCTAGAGCGCTAGCCTTTTAACGGACGTGTGTTATTTGAGTTTAGGACACGTTGGTTTGCGTGTATTAAAACGAATGGGGTATTTATCATTATAACGTTAAAGTTTAGTTACCAGGGTGCTCTGTTATGTAGAATCTATTGATAAATGTTTCTGGATGAAACAACTGAAATCTTGTGATCCATTTTTATATAATCTATTGATAAACGTTTCTGGATGAAACAACTGAAATCTTGTGATCCATTTTTATATAATCTATTGATAAACGTTTCTGGATGAAACAACTGAAATCTTGTGATCCACTTTTATATACAGATTATGCGAAACACTAAAACTATGAACTCACCAACCTTTGTGTTGACACTTGTTAGCATGTTTATTCTCAGGTTTCCTAGAAGTCTTCCGCTGTTTGCTTATATGTTAGACAAGCTATGTGCAAGGAGTCATACATGGCATATTTTTCAAGGAAACGTTGCATTCACCAAATCATCACCATGTATCTTATTTTGACGGCATTGTTAATGGAAGTACTATTGTAAACTATTATTTACAGTGATTGTCTATATGTAGAAATCATCAGATGTCGAAAACCTTTGATTTAAATATTCATTTATGGTGTGCCTTTTCAAAAGAATGCAATGTTTACAAAACGTATCATATAGAGGTCAAATACCTCGCAATGAAATCAATGAATGACGTATTGTCCATATGGATTTGGAGCGATCGTCAAATTTACTGTTGTTGATTGCTAATAATCTCAAACAAGAATCCAAAATTAGATAAAGGTTGAAGGATTCGTGATCTGATTCTGACTCCAATTCCAAATTTACGGATTTATATAAAGGATTTTTAATAATTAATAATTATAAATTATAATTATACTAATAATAATCAAAGTAATAATAATAATAATAATAATAATAATATTATTAATTAATAATAATAATAATAATATTAAAAGTAATAATAATAATATGTCTCAATAACAATAATTTTTGTGAAATTTATATTAATAAAATTCATTAACGATAATTATATTAATAATACTAATTATATTAATATTAATAGTAAAAATAAATTATTTATATCAAAATTCATATCTATATATTATGTTTTTAAAATAATAATATTAATAACACTGGTATCGATATTATTATTTAAAAGTAATAACAATATTGTTATAATAATTATAATTAATAATTAATATATTAGTATTACAGTTTATAGATTATGTACTATAACTATATACTATATTATATAATAATAGTATTATATTTTAATAGTAATAATATCTAATCATAATGAAAATACAACATGTTACATGTTTCTATTTTTATATAATAATATTAATAATACAGATATTGATATTAATAATAAAAGCAGTTATAACAAATATAATTTATATCTATATATTTTATATTAAGATAATAATATTCATATTACTGTTATTATTATTACTATTAATATTTATTTTAATGTTAATAATAGAGGTAATAATAACAACATTAACATAATAACTATATTTTGTAATTACAGATATTAATATTACATTTTATTAGTTATATAATATTTAATAATTATATAATATATATTATATATACTTAATATTTATACATTTTACATATAGTAATAGTTACATATTTTAAACTACTATATATACTAATGTTTTAAATATCAAGTCTTACATTGAATCAAATAAACTCATAGTATAACATTTAATACTTTGTTAATATTGACAATTTATATACATTCAATTTTCTTCTCTATTTTTTTTATAACAGTTTTAAATAACATGTTTTAGGTTTTCTTTCATAATAATCCAAATCATATAATATTTCATTAGTATATTTAATTTATAATATAAAATTAATTATATGTATAGTTATTTATATCTATATTTCTATTTATGATTTAAGGTTCGTGAATCGTCAGGAATAGTCAAAGGTTAAATGAATCTATGTATATAGTTCAAAAATTTGTAAACTCGGTTTAACAGACTTTGCTTATCAAATCGAAATCATATAAAGATTAAGTTTAAATTTGGCCGGAAATTTCCGGGTCGTCACAAATTGGAGTCACAAACGATTCTAAGATCCTAGTAAATTCGTCTACACGCTACAAAACAAATTATCTTCCAAACCCATTTGGGTTACGGACAAATTTAGAAACAAAAATAAGAAGCAACATCCATGACCTATCACAAAACATATTTTGCCTCATCATGCTACACTGTTGACGGAACCATAAAAATGCATTTTGTTCATGTTTACCTACATAAACACAAACATAAACCTTTTAATTCTTTGTTGCTATATACCGTACTCATTGTTACAAGGTTTAATTCTTTATTGCTGTATATCTACCCAGTGAGGAGTACAAAACAAAACATGGAGTATTTTGCTAAATATCATGAAATGCTACAACTTATAATAATAGTAGTAGTAGTAGTGATTCTGATTGTGATGAAACTAAAAGTGATTCAAGCAATCCAAAAGAGTTTAAATCACTATTTTCTAAAGTGGGAGATAGATCTTACAAATGAGGAAGTCACAAATCCAACTAAAAATGAAAGGCATAGATGTTAACATATAGTAATGACAACAATAAGGGCAATTTGGATAATGGGTACAAAAAGGGTCCTTTTAGTGTAGTCAAGATGTGTCGAATCACAAAGATTTCTTTTTGTAACTTACTTTTATGATCTATTCTTTATTCTGATGAAGGATCAAGTTATATGACATGATTCTCTTTTTGCCGGGAAAAAAACAAAGACTTCTCTGCCTATCTTTAAGCTTTCTTAGGTTTACCAAAATTGAAGTAGATCATAATAAAAGTTGATTATTTAATTTTGAGTCTCGTAAATTACAATTAACTAACTTTCACGTTTAACATGTCAAACAATTTTAATTAATTATAATTATTTCAACTTGAATTAATTATTTCAATTTGAATTAATTATTTCAATTTGAAACTATAATGCTCATTTAATCACCTTCTAATTGTAAATTCAAAGATCCCTTAATTAAAATCATCTGGTTGCTCAAATAGATTAATTCATGAAGTTATGTATATACTTAATTTTACTAAATATAACAAAGGGTACTGAATCATAAGTCATAAATCATTATTATTATCAAATTTTAATTACTATGAAGGTTTAGAAATTAACAGTAACGCACCAAAAAGTCATTAGTTTTTAAGCAATAATAAAAACACGTATGTAACCCATTTGATCCTTCCGTCATATTAGAACCCAAAATCATGATTGTGAACTCTTAATTAGCCCAATGATAGGGAAACCGTTAAGTTGGACTCAAGTGAAACTTCTTAATTTGAACAGATTCTTCTTTCCAGCTCATACATATTTAACATCAACTGTTGTCTCAAAAGACGATGACGATTCAATCGACAACACACCATCAGATCCAACCTTATCGATAGCATCAGCTGAGTATGAATTTGACGATTTTGAAAAAAAAAAAAGAACAATCATTTTTAAAAAAAATCAATAACTCTTGAGGTTATCAATTACTGAGTATCAATTTCATCCGAAATAATAATATGTCTGTCTAAAATCATGCCATTACACCTTTAGATTTTATATCTATATCTAATTCGGATCAAAATAATAGCAAAGAATTCAAATATATATTTATTTGAATATATCTCTAAGTGAATTAAAAAACAAAGATCACATATGCTACCTTCTACAATAGATTTAAAAATTAAGATCACATATACCTCAATAACCTATCTTCACGATGACACTTCTTCACTCAGGACACGTTTTTCCGACATATAATAGTGAGACTTATGCCGAACTTCTACAATAGATTGAATATGTGCAAATTCCTTATATGCAAACGTTTAATCGTATGAGGATCATGATCGATTTAAATATAACTGATAATTGGGTTTAGGGTTTAAACATGTTTGAATTTATGGCTTTTTGAGTAAACGATGAAACAGGTGTTGTTGATTCAATAGACGCAGATTATGATTTTTACTAACAATTGATCATTTGATTGTGAATTCCATGAAGTGAAGGACATATAATTTGCGTAATGAGAAAGAACGACCGAGATATACTGAAAGAACGATTAAGTTTTTTGATTGAAATGTCTGGTGGTTAATTGAGTGGTAGATGTTGTAGTTTACTAAAAAATATGAGGGTATTGTAGTCATTTTACTGGATGAATAGCTAATCTAATATATATATATATATATATATATATATATATATATATATATATATATATATATATATATATATATATATATATATATATATATATATATTAAAAGTAATAATATTATTAATACAAATATCAATATTAATATTAATAATGATAATAATAATGAAAATAATGATAATAATATTAATATGTCAATTATATTCAAACTTGTAATTTAATATTATACTATCTTATTATTTATGTAATATTATATTATCTACTGACTTTTATTGAATAGTTAATACTTATATATTTCATATATATTTAATAGAAATCATATATAGATTCATAATATATATATATATATATATATATATATATATATATATATATATATATATATATATATATATATATTGACAATAACTTAATTATACTAATTATTATTTTTACATTTTAAATTCAGTTAATTAAAGTATACTTTATTAATTCAAAATATTATATATATATATATATATATATATATATATATATATATATATATATATATATATATATATATGTGTGTGTGTGTGTGTGTGTGTGTGTAAATATAAATGTAAGTATATATATAATAATAATTGGAAAGAATAAAATATAATATAAACATTTAAGTTAAATATGTAAAATAAGATATAAAATAATTAAACTGATTCTAAATATGTATATAGGACTTTTTATACATAGCTGATATTGTATGTATATAGTAATAAATATAAAATATATAATTATTGACAAATCAAATATAAATTCTATGGATAATTATTATTATATTGTTGTAAGATATAAAATAAATGCTCAAAATATGTTGTTATGTATATATGTGTATATATATATATATATATATATATATATATATATATATATATATATATATATATATATATATATATATATATATATATATATATATATATATATATATATATATCTTAAAGAGGACATATGTAATATTATTATATTAAATTTAATTACAAGTTGAATATGATTATTATATTAATGTTATTATATTACTTTCATTATAAATTTTGATAGCTAATACCCTAAATGGATGATTGTGATTAAAACTTAGTAATGATCATATGGTCATAAAGATGTTAGCTTGTTTAATTAGGAGACATAATGGTTTCTTTTTTAATGTTAAAAGAGATAAAAGGGAAATATAAAGAAGTAAGAGATATGTTTGTATATTTATTGTAAAGTATTGATTTTTTATATGATAACATTTTTTTATATTCAAATACGTAAAGTTAATTAATTCATAAAAATATGCAATTTTATTTTGAAAAAATTAATTTTGTAATTAATATTTAACCATAGCTCTTAAGCTTATGGTGATCATTTTCATTCTTTAAATAAAGCAGGGTGACATAGGAGTCACCAATGGCAATTATAGTAATTAAACACATGTAATATGTCCAGAAATTGAACCAATCAACTATATAAACAAGTTGCTACAATTATATGGTGAATTGGTTGCTGTAAAGGCAAAAAAACACACCTCTATTCCTTTCTCTTTTGTTGAAGCTGTATTCTTGCTGTAAGTTCCTTTCTTCCTTTCTTTTCATTCTGTCACACACATATATCTACAAGTTTCAGTTAATCTAATTACATGAAAACTTTGTGTTTGCTATTCGTGTTATAATTGAATAGATTGCTTTATACCATTGAAATGGATCATGGCAAGGATTACCAGGTATGCTTTAATTATTATTATTACTCCGTATTAATCTAAAACAGATTAAGTTTTCCCTTTTCAAATTACTTGTAAAGAGTTTTGCATCTCAAATTTGTAGAAAACATTTTTAAGTTTTTTGGAATAAAATAATAATAATAATAATGGCTGTAGACTAATGTACCATTCGGTCTTTAATGACGAAATGTAGTAATATTTCCTGAAGCAGTCTCTTTAACTTCAAGTAACAGAATAACATTGTTGTCGTAATATTTTGTTTTAAAATGTTAATGTAGAAAAATGCACCATGGATGTCGGTCCCACAATTCGGAGACTGGGACCAAAAGGGACCGCTCCCGGACTACTCTGTAGATTTCTCAAAAATAAGAGAAATGCGGAAACAAAACAAGAGAGATATATCAAGAGCGAGCGTTGGTAACGAAGAAGAATTAGTCTCTTCCAACACTGCAAAACTCAATACAACGAATAACAGCGCTCCACGTCATAGTTACCATGAGGATCACCACTCTCAAACTGTAAGCACCATTTTTAGTACTTTACTTATCATTATTGGTCCTAATTTGATGCTTGTTTAAGTTCAAAGTTACTACATATATTGATAACATACAACTTAGGCGTAAAATGACCAAAATTAGTAGTTTTTAGTGTACTATAGATATTGACAACATATATACTTTAGGTGTATAATCAGTAGTTTTTATAACAGTGTTCAAATGGATATGAAAAAGTTCATTACATACTCTGCATAGACTAAGTAAACAGATTGATTGTTAACTAGATGCCATAAAAAAGGATTATATTATACATATAACGACGACTTAGTTACAGTTTGGCTGAAGAATTGCGATAACATCAAAATTAGTTACGCGCAGCTAGCAATCGAGCTGACTTTTTCAATGCATAACTTTGTTTATACCGAAAAGTTGGAGGTGTAGTTGCTATCAATAAGGATAAAGAATTGCTAAGATACACTCAGATAGGCCTTGGATACCATTGGAGTATATCTATGATCCGCGGTTAACATTTTTTGTCAACATTTATTTGGCTCTTGTCGTAAAGACGTAAGTTGACAAATCGATGACTAGACATCATTGTCACTTAGGAAACATCCAATAATATTAACTTAACCACATAAGGTCAAGACCATAAGTTGACAACCAGCAACTTTGACCGGCTCACAATCGGCTGTCAATTTCATTATGTAGGTGGCATACCTGACTCATTTAACGGCTGACCTTTTGCTTTTTGGTGGCAACATGTCCAACTCATTACCAACTGAGCTACGTGTCATTGGTGTCTAAGACCATAAGATTATAAATGATTTATCAGCTAAATTTGTTAATGTTAAAAGGTATGTCATAAGAATGGACCTAAAGTTCGATTTATCTTTAGAGGTGGTATTTTAAAACCAGACACAAAGTACCCCTTCCCTAAGATAATGTTTTTTTTTGTTCTTACTGAATATTAAAAGGACAGGGATAATGCCTTAGTACCCAGGTAACAAAGAATATACAGATATACAGAAGCCATGTGCAACCATGTTCTCATACAATAATAATAACACATCGTTCGCATAGAATGTTTCTAATAATTAATTATATTTTTTTGGATATTTCAATATGTGTTTGTTCTATATCCAATGTTAATTATTATTGTGTCTACCCAATGATAAGTGAATCATTTCTGTTAATTCTGTTCGGATTTTAGTGCTGTTTAGGTTGTAATTAGTAGTTATTACAAGTATAATCTTTCATATGATCTGCAGGGCTGGTTTAGTAAAATGTTGTATTTGATTATTTGATGGTATCCAAACTGGATATAGCACCTTATAAAACAAGTATGTACATTAACTTATATATACATTTTATAATTAACTATCATAAAATAGTTGAGTGATTGGGATATCATCATAAGAGGTCTCAGATTTAAACATCACTAGCAGCATAGACCATGTAAAGAGTCGAAAACGGGCACCAAATAACCCGGTTAAGTTGCATAACTTTAACAAAGATAATTTTATTCTTTATACATTTTTGGGATTAACAAATAGTTCAAATAGTCATTTTAATTATATGGTCTAAAATGTTATTTGTGTCGTTGATGCAGGCTAGGAGAAGCATTATGAGCTACTTCAATTGCTGTGTGAAGGCTGATGTTTGAAGCAGAAAACAACTAATCTGCAGTAGTAGTTGAAACTTGCACCAACCATATGTTTGTTTAATCTTTTAATCTTTTTTTTTTTTTACTGGTTTGTTAAAAAAACAAAGGCATTTTGTGAATTTGTGACTTAAGGTGATGCAGACATTAGTCACACAAGTACATGTATATATGCCAAATATTTTTTATTTATTTCAAATAATATTAACAAAATCAATCAACCAACGGATGTAAAAAAAACAAATCCCGTCTCAATTTAATTGTCCCCAAACAAAAAACACACAATTTAAAGAAATACTATAAAAAGTATTGTACATCTTGTTACTTTTCACTTTTACATTGACTTTTTCTTTATCCTTTAATTCTATCAACCTACATTAAGAACATAATAAAACTTAATCTTCTTATTATTTTCAATTTATGAAAATAGACAAATAATTTGAGATATCCCAAAAACAGAATACCGGACAATATAGACATTTTCGATACATGTGCAGAATCTGCAACCGAATAGAGCCCAAAATTTATATAGATGCCCCAAATTTTGAGAGATTATAATGGATATATTTATATATATATTTGAAAAATGATATTGGCCAGTATGTACTTACATTTATACATACAAGGGGGTCTAATTTTATGTTTTGAACATGGCCCGCAGAATCGATGAGACGGTTGTGCTGAACAATAAATTAGGGAGTGATGTTACAAGATATGCTATAATTGTTGAATATTATATTTGTTGATGATTATTATAGGAACCACGCGATGACTTATAGTGGTTGGTAAAGTCTCAGATTCAAAACCTCACTAGTAATACATTTTGAGTCGACCGGAGAAACAATAACAGAAACGTCCTTTTTTACTCGCCATCTCGAGATAATCGTAAGTTACATATACCTCATTTCTTTACCCGTTTACCAGCTGAGTGTTTTAAGTACTAACTCAGTTTCAATTTCATATGAATGAAATGAAGAGGGAGATGAAGTCACCAGAAACAACTATGTCCAGAAACTTCTGGCAACTCTGAATAAATAATGAAGCGAATAGTAAATTCATATACTAATAATATATATATGAACCATGTGCGGATAATAAATGTATTTATTTTCTATTATTCTTGTTAAGAATAATGCCATTGTTCTCGATTTCCATTAGATAATATAGAATTTAGTTAACGAAATATACTCCTACATGTTTGGCAGAACAAGGAGAAAACTAATATTGAACAATATTTTTTTTTTTCTTATAACAAAGAAAATAACGTGTTGGTTAAAAAAAAAACAAAAAAAAAAAAACAAAAAAACTTACACTATCCATTATAACCCTCCTCTTTATTTTGTTTTCCGCCCAAGATAAAAACTCAAGAATAACGTATGTTTCGTTTCCACCCATATAAAAAACTCGAGAGTGGAGTGTTAATTCATCTATTGTTCTCGATGCAATCATGCAAGAGGTAGTAAATTCACTAAATAAAAGAGTATGCCGAGTCGAGGATCAGTAGCAAAAAAAACAGGTTACCACTTGCCACCGCCCATGTCGCCCTGTTCGTTGCCCGACTTATGGTGCGTTTGTTTACCTCTTAATGGAATGGTTCAGCACTGAATGCTGAACCATTCAGCATTCAGTGCGTTTGTTTCTGACCTCTGAATGACATATGGTGCTGAATGGTTCAGAATTAAGCTCTGAACCATTCAGAGCAGAATCACTCTCTTAACCATTAAGAGCCCAAATTTTCTGTAATATTGTCCTGAAATCATATCCTGATCACTTAACTAACAAGTATATTAATTTTTTTATTAATGTAACACGTTAATAAGGTAGTTTTACTCAGTTCATATCGTTCATTCTAAATGATTATCAAACAGCTTATTTTCATTCAGAGCAAACTTTATTCAGAGGCTCTGAACCATTCAGATTCTGAACCATTCAGCACTAAATCATTCAGTTTTATCAAACGCACCCTTAGTCTACATATTATGGTGGGAGAATAGATAATGTGCGAGGAAGGACAAAATAATTGGACTATTTTAGGGGATTTTGTACTTTGAAATCTTTTTGGGCTGTTACTTTTAAGATGGCAATTTTTAAGTTGGGCTAAAAAAATTAATTAATTGGGCTAAATTCGATTATTCTACAGTTTTCTAACTAAATAATCAAAGGGGTTATCACCAAAATGCCCAAATATTTTTTACCCCTTGCACCAGAACCCAAAAAAAATTTTTTTTGACAAAATGCCCTCGCAAGGCGCAAGGTACCTTGCGACCTTGCGTTCTTGCGTCCTTGCGTATTCTTTTAATTTCCATCACGGTTAAATGACATGTTTAAACGCCCGCGCAAGGTACCTTGCGTACACACTGGCGCAAGTACGCAATCCTCCTTGCGTCCTTGCGTCCTTGCGCCTTTATCTTATCAGGAAAGGATTTTCAGGATAAGATTTCATTAGATTTTCTAGATTTTCATGGATAGAATTTCGATCCTATATAAAGAATGTCCCGGGAACTTGTAATTTATCATTTTCTAACAACTCATTCCAAAAGAATTTCAGTGATTATTGGCTACACAAGGTACATTTTCAAGCATTTTTTTCACTACCTAAATATTTATGAATTGTGTTAATGAAGATAAATTTGTTGTTCATATATGTTGTGGGGGTTCTTTTGAATATATTAACAACATTCCCAAGTATTTACCCCAAGATTGTTTTAGAATTCGGCTAAAACTACCTGTTGCACCTGTAACTAATGAATCAGAGAATATTATTAAAAAATGTTCTTAAAAAAATACAAATGCCACCCAATTCACCTGTTTCAATGAGATACATTTATAATAACCATGTTTTTGATATTACGGATGATTATGAAGACTTTCAAGAGTTCTTACAATATGCAATTGTAAATGCTCCGATTGATATTTATGTTGTTGAGAAAGTACGAATGAATCTACCACAACGAAACCCAGAAACACACGTACCACAACGAAACTACGAAAAACACCAACCACAACGAAACCCAGAAACACTCCAACCACAACCAAACCCAGAAACACACTCAACACAAGTCACTGAACCAAACCTTCATAATTTAGAAGCGGGAGAGCCTGAAATGCCACCTCCAAACACTGAAGAGTTTGATATGTTTAACTATGGTGTTGAAAACGTATGTAAAATTAAAGAAGGAGACCACCCGTTTGAGATATCTGTTGTCGCATCTAGTGATTCAGATGGAGAAAAAGACGGAGACGAAGACGAAGACGAAGAAGATCAATATGAAGAAGAAAAGCAAGATTTATTCTGGAATATGCCACCTCTATTGAGTCAGCAAGAGCAAGAGCCTGAATTTACGACACAAACACCAACCATGTATAGGGTATCAGATTTAATTAAAGTTCGTCAAACTTTTTTGAACAAGGCCGAGTTCATAAACACTCTATTTACAAAATGTCTTGAAGAAAACTTCCAAATTAAGCCTGTAAAGACGGACAAATCTCGATACACCGCTAATTGTGTGTTGCCAAATTGTGAATGGAAAATTAGTGCTTACAAAATACGGAACACTGAAAACTTTATGGTAAAGAAATTGCATGACGTACACACATGCTCACGCACACTAATTATGGGAAACAATAAACATGCTACCAAAAAGGTGTTGGGTAGTATGCTTGTGGATTCTTTCAAGTCTGCAAACCGGGAATACAAAGCAAATGATATACGTGCGGATATAGGACAACGGTTCGGTGTCAGCATATCTTACAACCAAGCATGGAGGGCCAAATGTCATACATTACAGATGCTTCGTGGCAGTGCTGAGGACTCGTTCCGAATGCTTCCCCTTTACCTATATAACATTAGGATCCACAACCCGGGAAGCGTAAGTAATTTGGTCACCGACAAAGAAGATAGATTTTTGATGTGTTACTATTCCCTTGGCGTAGTTGTAAGTATCGATAATCTCTCTCATTTTTAACTTATAATTGACTTTATTATAATTGAACACTTTTGACCTGCTAAAATCTATGTAGGTTCGATCATTTGTTCAACATTGTCGCCCGGTAATCATCGTCGATGGTGCGCATTTGAAGGCAGGGTACTCGGGGACAAATTTAGTTGCCGTTGCGATGGATGGCAATAATGGAATTCTGCCATTGGCCTACGGAATTGGTGGCGGCGAGACAAACGAGGTTTGGTCATGGTTCTTAGGCAACCTAAGAGATCATTTAATGAGTTGTGGTATGAGTGATCGTATTTCAGAGCTTACTTTTATTTCTGATCGTGCTGCTTCAATAGCACATGGTGTTTCAACTGTGTTTCCTGAAGCCTTTCACTGCTTTTACGCACGTCATTTGTTTGGAAGCATCAAGACTAAATCTAACAAATTCAAATATTTTGAATGGCATTATTGGAAAATGGTGAAAGCTTACCGTGGGTCGGATTTTGAGGATCATCTTAGTGTATTTCGAAGAAGATTGAGAGCGTCTTACAATTATTTAGAACAAGTTGGTTTCCACAAATGGTCCAGAAGTAGAGCTGAACATGTTAGGTATTCATACCTTACTAGCAACAGTGTAGAGTCTGTTAACGCACTATCCAAACATGCTCGAAAACTACCTGTTTGCATGTTGTTTGAGTTTTTTCGCGCTTCAGTACAAGATTGGTATTTCAAACATCGCAACCAGTCGGTTAGTCTTACTTCAACGGTTAACCCATATGCTGAACGTAAACTAGGCAAGAGGACGAGAAAATCTAGAAGATGGCAAGCAATTCCATCGACAAACTATCTAATAGAAGTGCGAGATGGCAGAAAAAATGGAATGGTTAATCTCGACGATAAAGTATGTTCATGTGGGCAGTGGCAGTTATCGGGGATACCTTGCGGTCATGTTATTGCAGCAGCACGACTTTTCGGCGTGGAGGATGTTACTCAATTTGTATCACACTGGTTCACAACTCAAACTTATATAAATACGTATTTTGAACACATCCTTCCTTTGCCCCATCGGTCAGAATGGTCGTATCCGTCGCCCGGCGTTTTACAAATTGTAAACCCTCCCATTAAGGAGAAAAGAGCCCCTGGACGCCCTAAAAGTACAAAACGTATTCCGTCGAAGGGTGAAGATACTGAAAAAATCGTAAGAACTTACACTCGTTGCAAAGAACCAGGTCATGGTCGGGATACGTGCACAGCTTCTTATGACCGAACAGGTGAATCAACTTCTAAAAGAGTAGTAAAAACATCGGCCCCAAAATCGAAGAAGGGTAAGGAGAAGGCCACAGATGCTGAAGCTTTTAAGGCATATCAGTCTCAGTTTTATGCAACGTGCAATTTAGGGAGCGATAATTAGTAACACTATCGCATAAAAAGGATCAAATTGAAACTTCATAAAAAACTTAACGTAATAGAACAAAGCATTTGCATGTTATATATGATATCTTGATTTATTATAATGAACATCTACTTCTAGCCACATAAAGAGTGAGATATGATCAACCGATAACTTGCATCGCATAAAGATTGAGATATTTAGTGGGTTGGTGTTTAAATATCCTACAAAATGTCTTAGGTTCAAATCGTGTACATCTGAATAAAAATAAAGGTCCGTGACTCATGTATAATCACTGCCTAAAATATATTATTGACTTTAAACCTAAGTCCATGACAAGTTGTATGATATAAGCACTATGATTAGGTTAAATGTATCACACACTCCTCTATGAACCAAAGCCAATTTAAGGAGCAAAATGATGTTTTCTTTTTCATATAATATGCCAAAACTTACATATACCCCTTGCCGTTTAGAATACATACTTGATGAATTGATGGAACCCTTAGTTAATTTGAATGTGCTAGACTTTATTAGTAACTTTAGACCCCACGGGGATAATGGCCCTTTGTAGTGTTCCCTCCACTGCAAGCAATATAACATGAATTTAAAGTGTGAATCTTATTCTTTACATTAATTAGTTAATAGTTAATTAGAAACATAAAATAGGTGCATAATATCTTCTTGGTTTGCCACAGATCTTTCGACTCAGGTGATTAATCATGCGTATCTTATACTATACATGCTTTACTTTACTTTTGTCTAAATATTAAATATTTACTATTAGTGCCATGCGTCATCGTTTTATTTAATCTAGCAATATTTTTATCACACGGCTGCCTTGTGCAATACTATGCTGTATATATAATCACTACTAACAAACTAATAAACTAAACCATCCAGGCCTAGCCTGGGTGGCCACCAGCACTTTCAGTGAAGGGGAGGTCTCGGGTTCAATCCTAAGGGGTGCCCGCATTTAATGACCAAACTGGAGAATGCCTTACCTGGTAGCGGTGGAGGGCTGGCTTGCCGTTTACCCGGGGTTTACCTGCGGTGGGGGGGCCAATGTGCTCTGGCCCATAGTGGGGTTCCTCGTAAAAAAAAAAAAAAAAAAAAAAAAAAAAAAAAACTAAAAAACTAGCAAGAAAAAAAAAAAACTTTTCAGTTAGAGTGCTCCAAACCATAACACCACTTCTTCATCAGGACTAATCACCACATCAGCGCCACATTAACACTTTTTCACCATGACTAAACACTATCAACCATGACATACTTACTCAAATTTTAAAAGTTAAAAATTATATTATATTTAACTACAATAAAATTAAAAGTACATTTATATTAAACAAAGGCTTAAAATAAAATTACATTAAAATTATAAAAACTATTCTTCATCTTCATCTTGATCTTCTTCATCTTCGTCATCGAGAGTGTGTGAAGGTCCTGCTTCATCTTGATTGTTTGAATTTATTATCGGATTATGTCGAATACGATAATCAGGTGGAAGACTCCATACGTGTTACACAGGCATATCTAGACCTTTTGTGCAGATATTTACATTTTACTTTGTTGAGGGACAGCTGGTGTTAAATTTAGAAAGCTGAAGGTCTATTGCTGTATTTTTCGCTAGTGGGCCGGATCTTATTGGATATGGGCTTAATCTGAAGATGGGCTTTGTAAAAGCCTTTTGCTGGTGCTTCATAGTATATAACCCTAACAATTGTTAGGGTTTCGGGTTTACTTTCATTCGTCCAATTTTTTGCATCTTCTTCACACCCAATCTAGGGTTTTCAGCTTTATGATTGCTAGGTCATCTTCTTGATGATCTAGCTTGAGTTTCCGTATGTGCAAGCAGTTTGATCTTCTTGGTAACTGTAATAAGCTTGAGTGCAGTTTCTATTTTTCTGTGATCGATTGTACGAATGTGAGATTTGATCATATACATAGCATTGTATATGTATATCTTATTTGCTAATGGTTAAAACATAAGTTACGCGAAGTATATTCGAAAGGCTTGGAATATTCGCAGAAAATAAAGATAGCGGATCAATTTTCGCACTAATAAAAGACTGCGGGTCATTTCGCTAAGTTTTCGCGGATAGTTAAACAGTCCGCAGACCTCGGATATTTCGAATACTATAAATAGGGAGCTCAGCCTCTCATTTATAGGTTGTTGATTCTCTGACATTTGCCCGGAACTTTGTAATTTTCTCTTGTGATATTGCCCAAGAAACTTTTGCATCGTGTCAAGGTGAATCATGCTAATTAACAATCAAGACCGGGTCGGGGTGGTTGATCACTTGATTGTTAAAGTGAAAGACGATCATCAGGGCCTAAAATAATCATCAAACATCTCATCCTCCATCTTAATCTCATTGCACTCAATCCTTAATTAAGTAACTCATTAATTATGGATTGATTAATTGGCGCCATCCGTGGGACACGTTTTAAAATTAAACGCGGAATTTTTTGTTTCGTGCTATCAAACAATTAATTGGCTTGTTTAATTCTGATCGTGTGTTAATTTGATGATTCATAGGTGCATACATTCATAATTGGCGGTAATTTGCTTGTTTAATTGAAGTAATGACCAATAAGGGAATTGACCGTGGTATTCCGGTCGCCATGCAAGCAAATGCTCAAAAAAGAGGAAGAAAGCGAAAGTCAGCAAAAATGTATCAAAACTGGCAATCTGCGCCGATAAGTTTTCCAAAAATGAAAAGCGACGATTTTTCTGAAATGCCGATAGTAGTATCGTGCAACATCGCGCAAACTGGAATCACAATTATGAAAGTTCACGTCGATAACGGCAGCAGCGTTGACATTGTTTATGAGCAATGTTTTGTTCAACTTCCAGAAAGTATTAGAGCAAATTTACAGCCAACCGCAGCCTCGCTAACTGGTTTTGTGGAGAATCTTCTTTGCCTATTGGAATATTGCCGTTGGATGTCGAGCTTTTTGATGAAAATAATGATAGTTTAGTGCGGCAAGCGCGGCTAGATTTCTATGTTATGCGGACTTCTTCTCGCTATAACATGTTGTTAGGAAGAACTGCCCTGGGTAAATTCGGAATTGTTCCATCTACCATTCATGGTATGATTAAATTCGCAACGCATAAAGGTGTTGCGACGATAAGTTCAGCAAGCGTCATGCCTATTTGTGCGGCTGTTAATGTGAAAAGTGCATGTCAAGAAACCACCGATGCTACGGACAACATGGTAGTGGTTAATCCTGCATATCCCGATCAAAAAATTAAAGTGAGATGCAATGTTAGTGCGGATACCAAGAAATAGATTGTGCAGTTACTTGTGCAATACATGGATGTTTTTGCTTGGTGCTAAAACGATATTACTGGTGTTCCACGCCATATCGCGGAACACAGACTTACTGTAAACCCTGTTTTAAAACCTGTAGTACAGAAGCATGGAGGCATGGCTCCAGATCGCGCTAAATGGCTATGCAAAGAAGTAACAAAATTGGTGGCAGCTGGAATGTTACGCGAAGTCCAGTATCAATCATGGATTGCAAATCCAGTTTTGGTGAAAAAGCCCGATGGCTCGTGGCGA
The DNA here is from genome assembly GCF_046630445.1 of Rutidosis leptorrhynchoides. Lineage (NCBI taxonomy): Eukaryota > Viridiplantae > Streptophyta > Magnoliopsida > Asterales > Asteraceae > Rutidosis > Rutidosis leptorrhynchoides. The sequence continues at coordinate 58,159,253 of NC_092342.1, forward strand.
ATGTGCATTGATTTTAAGGATTTAAATAAAGCGTGCCCTAAGGATAATTATCCACTTCCAGAAATTGATTTGAAAGTGGAATCATTGCATGCTTTTCCATATAAATGTTTTTTGGATGCAGCGAGAGGATATCATCAAATCCCAATGGCTAGGGAAGACGCAGATAAAACCGATTTCCATACAGGCAAAGGCATATTTTCTTATATAATGATGCCTTTTGGTTTAATCAATGCGGGTGCGACATATCAGCGCTTAATTGACACTGCGTTTGAAAGCCAAATTGGGCATAATCTCGAGGCTTATGTGGATGATTTGGTAATTAAAAGCACAACGCAAGAGCGTATTATTGCTGATATGCGAGAAACGTTTGATACACTGCGCAAAATAAACATGAAGCTTAATCCGCTAAAGTGTAGTTTTGGTGAAACTGGAGGGAAGTTTTTGGGATATCTTGTTTCTGAGCAAGGTATTCAAGCTAATCCAAAGAAAATTGCGGCTATTGAAAATATGATTGTGCCTAAGACGGCCAAAGAAGTGCAAAGTTTTACGGGAAAATTAGCCGCATTAACGCGTTTTTTTGTCAAAAGTCGCTGAAAGACAATTACCGTTTTTCAAAACTTTAAAAGGTTGCTTAAAACAAAAAAGTTTTGTTTGGACAAGTGAGGCTGAAACCGCGTTTCAGGAATTGAAGAAGTTGTTGAAAACTTTGCCTACGTTAACAGCGCCAATTGATGGCGAAACTCTTTACCTTTCTATATTGGTAGCAAATGAAGCTTTTGGCTCAGTTTTAGTTGTGAAAGGGATAAAATACAAAAACATGTGTATTTTGTCAGTAAAGCTCTTACAGGAAGCGAAATAAACTATGCGCCCATTGAAAAATTTGTATATGCGCTCATATTAACATCGCGAAGGTTAAGAAAGTATTTTCAAGGGCATCCAGTTCACGTGTTAAATAACATGCCGGTCAAGCAAGTCTTAACAAAACCATAGATATCTGGTAGGCTCGCGTTGTGGGCAGTAGAGTTAGGTGCTTATCAAATTTCTTACCTTCTGCGCAATGCTGTAAAGGGCCAAGTTTTGGCCTATTATCTCGCCGAAATGACTGGGGAGTTGGAGGTGATTAATGAGCGAACAGAATTAAAGCCAATGATTGGCGAAACATGGGATTTATTTACTGATGGAGCCTCATGTGCAGAAGGCGCTGGTGCGGGTTTAGTGTTAGTAAGCCCAAGTGGTGAGGAGCATACATACGCATTACGTTTCAATTTTGATGTAACAAATAATGAAGCGGAATATGAAGCGTTGCTTGCTGGTTTAAATATTGCGCGTAAAATGCATATCACCAAGTTGCAAGCATTTACAGATTCGCAGTTAGTGGCAAATCAGTTTAATGGCTCTTTCGAAGCACATGATTCCTCAATGCAAAAATATTTGCAGTTGTTGAAAGAATTAGCTGTGCGGTTTGAGCATTTTGAACTTGCACAAGTGCCAAGGAGTCAAAATAAAAAGGCGGATGCTTTGAGTAAGTTGGCCGCTTTAACGTTTTCGCACTTTCAAAAACAAGTTTGGGTCGAGGAGTGATATTGCTCGATTTCATCATATATATCTATCGCAATATCATAATAAATGCTCTCGAATCAAGGATAGTTAAGGCGGTTTCTACAAGTAATAAACAAAGGTATGTAAATTGTATTGGAAAGTGGTTTATAAAGAGTTTTGGTGAATTATGACCTTTCTATAAGTTGTGATATCATCATAGTTGATCCCGATACAAGTTAGGGTCAGATTAGCGCTCTAAAATGATAAAACAAGGCTTCAAATATGTTGGACTCCGTCCAAAATGATTGGTACTCCGTCCAGTATAAGGGAGTTTATCAAAAATTGAGACAGTAACCAGCAGTTCATCTGGACGCCGTCCAAGTAAGTGGGACGCTTTCCAGATCTTCATACTTGGACGCCGTCCAATTTTTAGGACGCCGTCCAGCTCTTCACACTTGAACGCCATCTAATATCCAGGACGCCGTCCAGTAGTAGGTTTCAGCCTACTTTTGACTTTTGACCTACTTTAACCACTTTAAAAGTGAATGATTGAGAGACCAGTTGGGAGATACGATCAGATCAGTTCCATAGACGAATTAAGGAGCATTTTTGGAGAACTCCAAGCTCTTTGAAGAGGTCTAACATTCCAAGAATCAAGATTCAATACCTTCTCCATTCAAGATTCATTCTTCTAGTAGGTTGATTTCTTGTTCTCAACAATGAATTCTACTTATCATTTGATTGCTGTTTTGTTTGTTAAAATGATTGTTGGCTAATTCCATAATGTTTGTCTAGATTAATAACCAAAGTATTGGATGTAAACTTATTGATTGTATGTATTATGTGTGATAGTTTTAAGCTTGAATCAAGAACATACTTATTGAAGTTAATATCATTTGTATCTAGTTAATTGATATGTTGTTGATAAAGAGAACTCTTGTTGATTTATCATATTGATTTACAATTAACTTGTCTTAGATTGATTGTTTACTAAACCGGACCAAGGGGGTAAATTAGATTCAAATGATTAGATGATATAGGGATGAATTGTATGCAACGAAAGTTTGTACAATTGTTGATAACTATGAACATAGAAGTCAAGTTTCAAGCCTTAGAACTAGCTAAGTTATCCGATTACAAATACAAGAACTATAGTGAAAAGGGAACCCTTGATCTTCTAATTGTGTTTGCATATTTACCAAAGAGAACTCTTGGTGAATCTAATAGGTAACTTACACACATAATCATTCAATCGGGCCTTAATATCAAAACTTACATCCAATACCGAGGGTAAAAGATCTAGATTAACATTTCGTCTCTTTGATCTAAATCAAACTATCTTACTTGCTTTATTTACAATTGTTTAAAACTAAAAATACCAAAAACATTTCTTATACTTGTAAACTAGAACTTGTCTTGATTAGCCCATCGTTAAAGGGTGAAACCAAAATATCTTGTACTTTTAGTTTCATTTACTTAGTTAATCATAATATAGTTTCTAATTGTAGTTTGACTCATACAACTGTCCTTGGAACGATACACGGACTAAACCATTATCTATACTACTACACGATCGGGTACACTGCCCGTAGTTGTGTAATAGTTCTAATAACTGGTATTTTTCTAATATAAATTATATACCTGCTTCTGCACATGAAGTTTTTGGTGCCACTGCCGGGGATCGGTTTTGTGTCAAAATAGAATTATTAACTAATTTGTGATTAAGTAGTTTCTTAATTCTTTTAAATAGTTTTTTTGATTTATAAACTTATAGAATCGGTGCATTTAATAGTTTTGTTAGTTGTGTGTTTGACAGATTTTAGGTTGCATATGCCACATACCCGAAATTCAGATTATCCGCTACTTACACCACTTACAGAACCGGACAGAAAGCTTGGTAGGATACCAAAAGAAGTACTTGAAATTTTTAAGTCTTCATCAAAGCAGGAAACTTTTGATTCCGAATCATCAAGAACAACCAAGTCTCGATATTCTGAATTTGGTGAACCCGTTCATCCTCCAAATTTTGAAATGGAAGGAGAGGCACAAAGACCGGTGGTACCAAGACAATCAATGGCGGCCAAGATGAAGGCAACCCGAACTGGACAAGGAAGTGCAATTATTCAGCCACCTGGTGAGGTAAAATTTGAAATAAAAGGACATATTCTCCAAATGATTAACAATAGATGTCAATTTGGTGGAGGTCCGAATGAAGATGCTAATGAACATATTCGTGTTTTTCAAGAGATATGTGTTCTATTCAAGCTTCAAGCGGACACCGACTAAAATGTATTTTTAAAACTTTTCCCATGGACACTCCACGGGGAAGCACGGAGTTGGTTAGATTCATTACCCGAGGCTACGATAGAAACTTGGGATGGTATGTTGGAACAATTTCTTAAGAAATATTTTCCAGCTTCTAAGTCCGCGAGACTCCAACAAGAAATTACCCAATTTTGTCAAAAGCCGATGAAAACCTTGTATGAAGCATGGAATCGATTTTCCAAAATGCTAAGAGGTTGTCCAAACCATGGTTTAGATACCTTCCAAAAAGTTCAAATTTTTTACAAGGGTTGTGATGTTGCATCCCGAATTTCTATTGATCAAGCAGCTGGAGGTTCACTCATGGACAAAACCGAGCAAGAAGCTTATGAGATAATTGAGAAACAAGCTGATTATTCTCATGAGTGGCATCAAGAAAGACCAATTACTTGTCATTCTCAAGTCCAAAGCGTCGATGCTTATGATGACCTTAGTTCACTAAGTGTGAAAATAGATGGTGTTGCTCGAAACATGGAAAAGATCACCAAGGAAATTCATAGTATGAAGGTAGGTTGTGAATACTGTGGTGGTCTCCATTTAGGAAAAGATTGTGATGCAGGTTTGACAATCGCTCAGAAAGAAGAAGTGGCTTTCATAAGCCAAAGGAATAACAACCAATTTCAAGGAAGAGCCCAATTCAACCAAAACTTCAACAACCCTTACAACCCTCAAGGTCAAAATTCAAATTTCCAACAAGGGTCAAGTAGTGGGTTCCAACAACAAACTCCGGGTTTTTATCAAAAACCCCAACATGAAGAGAAAAAGTCAAATGTGGAGAATATGTTGGAGAAGTTAATTGCATCACAAACTCAACTTGTCACCAATATAAGCCAAACGAATGAGAAGAATGATCAACAATTTAGAAACTAACAATCTTCCATTCAAGTATTGGAACAACAAATGAGTAATCTTGCTAAATTGTTAAGCGAAAGAAAACCGGGAGAATTGCCAAGCAACACGCAATCTAACCCCCGAAACAAGCAAGCAAAGGCTATCACTACCCGAAGTGGGGTAACCTATGATCCACCAAGGATGCCAGAAGTTTCTGACTTTCGTGTTCCATTAACGAAAGAGAGTAAACAAAGTAGTGTGAATGAACCGGAGAAAGAAAAGGAGCCGAAAAATGTGGTTGAAGGTGTTGACAAAGAGCACATGGAAAGTCAAGAAGACACGGTGCGAGTTAAACCGGTTGTTAAAGCGTATCAACCACCACTCCCATTCCTAAGAAAACAAAGATTGGAGAAGCTCGAGGAAGAGAAGTCAAGATTCGTGGAGCTCATCACGAAAGTTAACGTAAATTTACCTTTTATTGATGTTATTGCAGGTATGCCTAAATATGCTTGATTCTTGAAGGACATGCTCACCAACCGCAAGAAGATGGAAAGCGTTTCATCGGTCACTTTAAATGCTAGATGTTCATCACTAGTGTCCAACACACTTCCCGAAAAGCTTCAAGATCCGGGTTGTTTCACTATTCCTTGTTTAATGGGTGACCTTGATTGTATGAAGGCATTAGCCGATTTGGGGGCTAGTATCAATTTGATGCCCTATTCGATTTACCTTAAATTAGCCCCTGTGGAACTCAAAACCACACGAATGGCTATTCAACTAGTTGATCACTCTATAAAATTCCCTCGAGGAATAATAGAGAATATGTTAGTTAAGACCGAAAATCTGATTTTTCCGGCAGACTTTGTGGTTTTAGACATGGAAGTTAATGACAGAATACCAATTATTTTAGGTCGACCATTTTTAAATACTGCTAGATGTGTCATTGATGTTTATGATCAGCAGTTGACCCTTAGAATTGGTGAAGCTAGTGCTACTTTTGCAATTGACAAGTCATTAAAATATCATGGATCTTCAGATGATACTTGTTATTTTATGCAAAGCATAGATTCGCATTATGAGTTCTTGCAGGAATTTCCCGAATAGGATGAAACAGGTGTATACGATTTGGCGAGTGGAGATGAAGAACTTTCTGTTGAAGAAATGAATGGAATGGCTACTTTGATGGCAAATGGGTATGAACCAACTGAGGAAGAGTTAGAACAACTGAACAAGGATAGCGATTACCGGAGTAAGCCCTCAATTGAGGAACCTCCAATTTTGGAGCTTAAGCCGCTCCCTAATCATCTTGAGTACGCTTTCCTTCAGAAGGATTCGAAGCTTCCGGTAATTATTTCCTCACTCCTTTCTAAACATGAAAAAGAACGTCTTGTTTCCTTGTTACAGGCCCACAAACCGGCTATTGCATGGAAAATTTATGATATAAAAGGAATTAGTCCTTCTTATTGCACTCACAAGATCTTAATGGAATAAAATTCCAAACCAGTGGTGCAACGTAAAAGGAGGCTAAATCCTCATATGCAATATGTTGTCAAGAAGGAGATCATTAAATTGCTAGATGCAGGTCTAATCTACCCAATCTCATACAGTCCGTGGATAAGCCCGGTCCACTGTGTTCCTAAAAAGGGTGGTATAACTGTTACCACAAATGATAAGGACGAGCTTATCACAACACGAACTGTGACCGGGAGGCGATTTTGTATAGATTATCGTAAGTTAAACGATGCCACAAGAAAAGACCATTTTTCGCTACCATTCATTGATCAAATGTTAGAGAGACTAGCGGGAAATAGCTTTTATTGTTTCCTAGATGGTTTTTCGGGGTACTTTCAAATTCCCATCTCCCCCGAGGACCAAGAAAAGACTACCTTCACGTGTCCCTATGGCACCTTTTCATACCGTCGAATGCCCTTTGGTCTATGTAATACACCAGCAACATTCCAAAGGTGCATGATAGCTATTTTCCACGATATGATTGAAGATTGCATGGAGGTGTTCATGGATGTTTTTTCAGTTTTCGGGGACACTTTCAATTCATGCCTTCTAAATTTGCAAAAAAATGCTTATACGGTATGAGAAATCGAACTTAGTGCTTAATTGGGAAAAATGCCACTTTATGGTTAAAAAAGGCATCGTCTTAGGGCACAAAATCTCAAGTGTTGGTATTCAGGTGGATCCAGCAAAGGTTGACGTCATTGCCAACCTTCCACCTCCTTCGAATGTGAAGGGTGTGAGAAGTTTTCTCGGGCATGCCGGGTTTTACCGGCGATTCATTCAAGATTTTTCAAAAATTGCAACGCCATTGAATAAACTTCTCAAAAAAGATGCACCCTTTGTTTTCACGAGTGAATGCACTAAGGCATTCAACATCTTAAAACAAAAACTTGTTAATGCACCAATAATTATTGCTCCAAATTGGTCATTACCATTCGAGCTAATGTGCGATGCATCGGATTTTGCAGTTTGTTCAGTTTTGGGCCAACGGGTTGAGAAACATTTTCAACCCATTTATTATGCAAGCAAGACTTTACAAGGAGCCTAATTGAACTACACAACAACGGAAAAAGAGCTTCTTGCTATCGTCTTTTCTTTTGACAAATTCCGATCATATCTTGTCATATCGAAGACAATTGTCTTCACCGATCATTCGGTATTGAAATACCTTTCTCTAAACCGGATGCTAAACCTCGATTGCTAAGATGGGTCTTGCTCTTGCAAGAAGTTGATATCGAGATCCGGGACAAGAAAGGTATCGAAAATCTCGCGGCTGACCATCTTTCTAGACTTGAAAATCCCAATCTTGAAGTACTCCATGAATCGAGTGTTAAAGATGATTTTCCCGGTGAATACCTCATGTGAGTAGAGAAGGTGGAAGACCCGTGATATGTTGATTTTGCCAATTACATTGTTGGGGGGTACCTAGAAACCGGTTGGTAACATCAGAAAAGGAAGAAATTCTTTAGTGACCTAAAATACTATTTTTGGGAAGACCCTTATCTATTTAGGCGATGTGCAAATGGAGTTATTCGCAGGTGCATTTCGGGGAAGGAATGCACCGAAATTCTGCTTGATTGTCACATTGGTCCTACGGGTGGACACTTTGGTCCCCAAATCACGGGGAGGAAAGTTTACGAGGCCGGTTTCTATTGGCCTACAATATTCAAGGATGCCTACACTGTTTGTAAGGCTTGTGATGCGTGCCAACGGGCCGGTCAAATCACTAAACGGGATGAAATGCCTCAACAAAGCATCCAAGTATGTGAGTTGTTCTATGTTTGGGGAATTGACTTTATGGGACCCTTTCCAAAGTCTCATTATTACCTCTACATACTTGTTGTCATAGACTATGTTTCCAAATAGGCGGAGGCAAAACCTCTCCCAACAAATGATGGCCGAGTTGTAGTTACCTTTTTTATGGAACTTTTCTCAAGATTTGGCACACCTAAAGCCCTTATTAGTGATCGGGGCACCCACTTTTGCAATGCGCAAATGGAAAAGGTGTTGAAATGTTATGGAGTTATCCATAAAATTTCAACATCATATCATCCGCAAACAAGTGGGCAGATGGAAAATACCAATCGGTCTCTAAAACGCATACTCGAAAAGACCGTTGGTGCAAATCCAAAAGAGTGGTCCGTTAAACTAAATGATACATTGTGGGCCTTTCGCACGGCTTACAAAACGCCTATTGGAACCACTCCTTTCCAGATGGTATACGGGAAAGCATGCCATCTCCCTTTGGAGATTGAACACAAAGCGCATTGGGCATTAAGGGCATGTAATTTGGATTACAAGGAGGTGGGTCGGTTACGTTTGACCCAACTAAATGAATTAGATGAGTTGAGGCGTGAAGCCTATGACAACTCTCTAATTTACAAGGAAAAGACCAAACAATGGCACGATAAGCGATTGAAAAGTCCAAAGGAATTCATGGAAGAAGATCGTGTCCTTGTTTACAATGCCCGTTTTTAGTTATCGCCAGGAAAGCTTAAGTCCCGATGGACGGAACCATTTGTTGTTAAAAGAGTATACCCTTATGGTACAATTGAGGTTGTGAACTGGAAGGGCGACATTTTTAAAGTGAATGGCCACCGGGTCAAACACTATGTCGATGGTCCCCTGAAAATCGAAGACGAGGTTAGCCTCAACTTCGAGAACAAAGTTTAAATCAAAATGGGGACGAGTTGGGTGAACGACTCGTTAAAAAAGGTTCATGAGTGTAAATACTTTGAATTGTGTGTTTATTACTTGTACGATTTTTTTTTTTTTTTTGTACAAAATGATATACGATGGGATTTTAAACTTGCGATTGTCGAAAAATTTGATCAGCCGTTTGCAGATCATTTGGACGCCATTCTAAAGTAATGGACGCCGTCCCCTTCATCACAACTGGACGCCGTCCAGAATTTGGGACGTCGTCCAGTCCTTCACATTTGGACGCCATCCAAATTCTGGACGCCGTCCAGATGGCCTGACCCAGAAAAAAATAAACGCGTTTTATACCTTATCTAACCCAATTTTCAACCACAAAACACACTCCTCTCAATTTTTCTCTCTTACAAACGAACCATCTCTCAAAAACCCTAATTTATTCTTTCAATTTCGTGATTTCTTCCTTCAAATTCGTTCTTGAATCATGACTTCTAGGGTAATACTACTACCTTTTCACACTTTTCTTTCTTGATTTCTCAATTTATATGCTTGTATGTATGATTATGTGAAAGATAAGGGTGGGGTGTTTGATTTGCATGATTCTTGCTTAGATTAACATGCCTTAGTTGTTTAATTACCCATTATGTCTTGATTTTGCAATAATTACATGTTTAATGGGTGTGGTCATGAACCTAGGGTTTGTAGTGATTAAATCCGAAATTAGGGTTGTTACTTTAAGATATTGGGTTTGTTTGTGATGTTTATGAAGATTGTGAATGCTTAATATGTTGTTGGTGTTAATAATGTCAAAATGGCCGGGTCATGAATTGAATTCTGTTAAAATTCAAGCATAAATTGATTTGTGATGTTCTTTTTAAAGATGTATGCTTAAATTTCACTTATGTAGGCCTTTTTGAAGTGGATTGATTATATTATATGTTAAAACATAGTTGCAAAAAGAACAAATGAATGGTCATATTGAGCTATATTGTTATACTTGTGTTATGAAAATTGTTAGAATCATTAGAATGCAAGATATACATATTATGACCTATGAACGCAACGTGTTTAAATCCTAAGTTGATGGTTAATTTGGAATGAATAATTCTCTTGCTACACGGATATCTTTTTAGCTAACACTAACACAACGATTTCTATATTATTTTGGTTTGGTGTTAATGTGTTTTGCAGGGACAATCTAGTCGAGGTGGACAACCAAAAAGAGGCAGAACAACAAGAAACAATCCACCACCACCACAACAACATTATACATCATCTTCCGAAGAAGAAGAGGAGGATCTAAATGATCCTCAAGTTTGGTTGAGACAAATTAAGAACGACGACTATTACGCAGAGACCTTTAATAGGATAAACAGTAGGCCAATAAATGCCACGTGGTATTTTATTTGGGCTCCATTGGATGAGACGGGTATGCACCTCCATGTTTCCCGTTTGTTAGCCATTCCATACGATAGGATCATTTCCTACGCATGGGAGCATGTTTTTAGCATCCGCGAATAAATTTATCTGGTGTTATTAAAGGAATTTTACTCATCTTTAAGGTTTAATAATGTTCGTGATCATTTGTCGAATGAATTTCTTCAGTTTCGATTAGGGGGTGAAGATAGAGGTATAAGCAGATTTAAGTTATGTAGAGTGTTGGGCATTTTCTAGGAGCTTACCGACAACCAATTGGGAACTTACTTGAGAGGTTTCGATTACCCTGGTAGAGTTGTCTTTAATGAGCTAGCTTTTTGGCGAAGAATTTGTGGGATTAATGCATCTAGGCCATTTAAATCAAGCAGACACCGGTATAATGAAATTGCAAGCCCTGATGATAGACTTCTTCATCGACTTATTGCATGTACTTTCAATGCGCGAGTTGAGGGAAATGAAAAGGTTAAGTCGATGGATCTATGGATAATGGATCAAATAAAACGGGGTTGCCATACTGATATTCCGGGGTTGATAGGCAAATATTTTCTAGCCATCGCCACTGAGACACGGAGAGAAAAGCCGCTTCTTGGGGGCCACTATATCACGAGGATTGCTCGTCACTTTAACATTGATTTCAGCCGATTGATGGAGTGTGATCACGCCATGAAAGCTATAAAGAAATTTTCTTATGTCAACGCTGATATTCTTATGTATGACAGAAGTAGGCGTTTAGTGCCTTTTGTAGCAGGTGGAGCAAGTGATAGTGGAGCAAATGTTCAACAGGAACAACAAGAAGAAGAAGAAGCGGAAATGGAAGCTCAGACTAATGTTCATGATCAAGGTCTTTGGAATCCGTCCCAATCTAGTTGGGATAATTTGGTTAATAGTGTGAATAACATGAGGTTGAGTTCGAATGACCAGAGGACTCATAACGATCGTATATGGGATAGTCGACAGAGAATGGAGCAATGTCAGATTGCTCAAGTACATAATCAGGGGTGGAACAGTTATGGTATTGATTGGAATAACTATAACACTGAGTTATTTTATTCTGACCCCGATCATTACTATGGGACAACACGCCTGACAGCCACATACTACACTGATCTGCAAAACCCACCTCCTCATTACCCAATTTATGATTCTAACGCTGCGTTGCAGGATGTCAGGAACAGGTTTGAGCAACAATACCCGCAAGGACGGCCAAGCAGAGATGGCTCAGGAAATTACTTTTGGCCTTACAACAACTGAAGGCCTGCGTGCCTATTATCATTTTGTTACATTACTTTGAGACTATCTATTTATTTGTTATGGTTTGTTTTAAAACAATGTTTGGTTTGTAATATTAACTAATTTGATAATGGTTGTGGTTGTAAAAACACCGTTATTTTTAGTATTATTTGTTTGGTTTGTTATTTTGTGCAGCGTGATTGAACTTCAAAAGACTGGCATTAAGTTCAGCAACATTTGATATTATGATGTATGTTTGATGCTAATCACGGAGTTGACGATGCTCTTATGCTGGCAGTAAGTTCAGCGGCATCCGTCTACATGTTCCACGATTTACAGGTTAAAAATTTGAAAAATTTCTACAATCACCCTATCACTTTGCCCTCTAAATTTAATCCTTTTTCTGATTTCATGCAATGAGGGCCTTGCATGATCTCAAGTGTGGGGTGGGAGGTAGAAATTTATCGGGAATTCGCTTTACAAAAATTAAGGCGTTTATGATTAAAATTTTAAAATTTTCAGGTAGCCTTAGAAACGAAAAGTGTCCAAAAACCATGTTACATACATTGTGTTCTAAAAAAAATATAAAAGAAATGTTGAGTTATGTTTTAAATTATTAATAGTCTTTGAAGTTGCACTATCATTCAATTATTTGGATGAAAATCCTACTAGTTTAGTAAAGCTAACTTGTAGGTCACTTGTACCAAAACGAGTGTAAACCGTGAGAGAGCGGTGATTGCATAGCTTGGTCGGAAACCAGATCTCGTGCCAGATCAAAAACTTAAACAGGACGATCCTCATTGTTTCTCCTAACAAGGACAATGTTGCGTCCGACCACTTTATTATTACCCATAGGATGTATCCATTCCATCCTCAAGGAAGTAAAGTCTTCCGAATGACACACTTGCTGATTTAATTCAGAAGATGTAGTCCAGACTAGTTGTAGGGTGACGAAAAATCTTGAAAAGTCATTACTAACATCGACTGGAAATCTACCAGGCCTCAACGTCAAGCAGGAAAACTGGTTGTCAAAGATTGTCTCAATGAGGGAGATTTACTAGTAAAATGGGGGGCACCATGTATACACAAAATGTTAGTGATTCATCAGATCCCCGGACGGATAATCTCCTTAAAGATTAATCAGCTTTTAAGCCTGATAATCCTCAATTTATATGATTGATTTAACGGATTAAATGATTACCTCATAATTATCAATGATATCCAGACGTAATGTGTATCCTCCAAAGCACATTATTTTCTTACCAACATCTAGCAATGTTAGATAATGTGGGAGTCATTGGCTTGACCAATAGCGAGAAACCCGCACTCATTTTTCAAAATTCAGAAAATCCGACAAAATCGGATAACATGCCTAGTGTAAAAACTAGCATTATATTTTCAAAAACATAAAACGTTTTCATAAGGTCCTGATTTTCGTAGGATCAAATTTTTCGGATACTTGGCTCTAATCTCCCAAAAATGTGTGCATGCGTTCTCATTGTGTATATAGCGTGAGTGTGATAACAATAAAGGATTGTTATACTTAAAGCGTGTGTTTCATATAGCGTGAGTTGCGTTTCATAAAAACGTATGTGTTTCGTGTGCTTCGCGTGATTTGTGTGATGTGCGGAATTTAAATTGTGTTAGTATGTTTGATATTGTTCTACTTTGTAAGAAAGATTTGCTTGAGGATAAGCAAGGTTTAAGTGTGGGGTGTTTGATATTGCTCGATTTCATCATATATATCTATCGCAATATCATAATAAATGCTCTCGAATCAAGGATAGTTAAGGCGGTTTCTACAAGTAATACACAAAGGTATGTAAATTGTATCGGAAAGTGGTTTATAAAGATTTTTGGTGAATTATGACCGTTCTATAAGTTGTGATATCATAATAGTTGATCCCGATACAAGTTAGGGTCAGATTAGCGCTCTAAAATGATAAAACAAGGCTTCAGATATGTTGGACTCCGTCCAAAATGATTGGGACTCCGTCCAGTATAAGGGAGTTTATCAAAAATCGAGACAGTAACCAGCAGTTCATCTGGATGCCATCCAAGTAAGTGGGACGCCGTCCAGATCTTCATACTTGGACGCCGTCCAATTTCCAGGACGCCATCCAGCTCTTCACAATTAGACGCCATCCAATATCCAGGATGCCGTCCAGTAGTAGGTTTCAGCCTACTTTTGACTTTTGACCTACTTTAACCACTTTAAAAGTGAATAATTGAGAGACCAGTTAGGAGATACGATCAGATTAGTTCCAAAGACGAATTTAGGAGCATTTTTAGAGAACTCCAAGCTCTTTGAAGAGGTCTAACATTCCAAGAATCAAGATTCAATACCTTCTCCATTCAAGATTTATTCTTCTAGTAGGTTGATTTCTTGTTCTCAACAATGAATTCTACTTATCATTTGATTGCTGTTTTGTTTGTTAAAATGATTGTTGGCTAATTCCATAGTGTTTGTCTAGATTAATAACCAAAGTATTGGATGTAAACTTATTGATTGTATGTATTATGTGTGATAGTTTTAAGCTTGAATCAAGAACATGCTTATTAAAGTTAAAATCATTTGTATCTAGTTAATTGATATGTTGTTGATAAAGAGAACTCTTGTTGATTTATCATATTGATTTACAATTAACTTGTCATAGATTGATTGTTTACTAAACCGGACCAAGGGGGTAAATTAGATTCAAATGATTAGACGATATAGGGATGAATTGTATGCAACGAACGTTTGTACAATTGTTGATAACTATGAACATAGAAGTCAAGTTTCAAGCCTTAGAACTAGCTAAGTTATCCGATTACAAATACAAGAACTATAGTGAAAAGGGAATCCTTGATCTTGTAATTGTGTTTGCATATTTACTAAAGAGACCACTTGGTGAATCTAATAGGTAACTTACACACATAATCATTCAATTGGGCCTTAATATCAAAACTTACATCCAATACCGAGGGTAAAAGATCTAGATTAACATTTCGTCTCTTTGATCTAAATCAAACTATCTTACTTGCTTTATTTACAATTGTTTAAAACCAAAAATACCAAAAACATTTCTTTTACTTGTAAACTAGAACTTGTCTTGATTAGCCCATCGTTAAAGGGCGAAACCAAAATATCTTGTACTTTTAGTTTCATTTACTTAGTTAATCATAATATAGTTTCTAATTGTAGTTTGACTCATACAACTGTCCTTGGAATGATACACGGACTAAACCATTTTCTATACTACTACACGATCGGGTACACTGCCCGTAGTTGTGTAATAGTTCTAATAACTGGTATTTTCCTAATATAAATTATATACCTGATTCTGCACATCAAGGAGTTGCCAAGCAAATCAATAGATAGTGATTTAATGGTGGTGTCCGTTGTAGAAGAACAACCAAATTGGATGGAACCAATTTTGCAATATATCCGCAATGATGTTTTGCCAAGTGATAAGCGCGAAGCTCGTTTAGTCAGTGAGCGAGCACCAATGTACATCATTCAAAATGACATTTTGTATTGTAAGTCATGTTGCGGTCCAATGATGCGGTGTGTTGGCCGAATTGAAGCATAAATGATAATTGATGAAGTGCATAACTGTTCTTGCGCATTGCATTCAGGCTATAAAACTACTACGGAGAAAATTATGCGGATGGGTTATTTTTTGCCATCCTTATACCGCGATGTTGCAAAGATTGTTAAGTGTTGCAAAAGTTGTCAAAGGCATGCTCCGCAGAATCGGATGCCAAGGCACGATATGATCCCTGTTAATTCGACATGGCCATTTCACAAGTGGGCTATTGACATTGTAGGACCATTTCCCGCAGGTCCCGGCAATGTCAAATTCCTAATTGTGGCAATTGACTATTTTACAAAATGGGTTGAAGCTAAGGCGGTTCGCACTATCACTGGAGTGCAAGTGCATAATTTTGTATGGGAGTATATTGTTTGTAGATTTGGTATTTCGCGCAAATTGGTTAGCGATAATGGTGCCCAAATAGCGAAAGATCCTTTTAAAACATGGTGCACTGATTTAAATATAGTCCAAAAGTTTCCATCAGTGGCACATCCACAGGCTAATGGCTTATGTGAAGTAACCAACCTTGACATTGTGAGCGATATTAAAAAGAGGTTATGCGAAAAGCGAACTGGTTGGGTGGATGAATTGCCCAATGTGTTGTGGGCACATCGCACTACTTTCAAGAAAAGCACCGGGAAAACACCCTTTAGTTAAGTATATGGCTCTGAGGCAGTAATACCCACCGAAATTCTTGTGCCAACGCATAGAGTCGCTAACTTTGATGAAGAAGCAAACGATGATGCATTGGGCAAAAATTTGAAT
This sequence comes from Rutidosis leptorrhynchoides, assembly GCF_046630445.1. Taxonomy (NCBI): domain Eukaryota; kingdom Viridiplantae; phylum Streptophyta; class Magnoliopsida; order Asterales; family Asteraceae; genus Rutidosis; species Rutidosis leptorrhynchoides. Next base: position 58,175,125 of record NC_092342.1, read on the forward strand.
TTCATAGAAGAGCGAAGGTTAATGGCTGCTATTAGAGAGGCAAATAATAAGCAACAAATCGCCAAGTATTACAACAAAAGAGTACATGCTTTTTCCTTTGATGTGGGCGAATGGTTACTGCGGAACAATGATGCAAGTAGAGCAGAAAAACTTGGTATGTTAGGACCTAATTGGGAGGGTCCTTATCAAGTTGTGGCAATCAATGTAGCAGGGTCATATAAGCTCGCAGATGTAGAGGGGCGAACTCTCCCTAATGCGTGGCATGCTGCTTTGTTAAAGCGATATTATGCATAGCTTTGCGAAGATAATGAGTTGATCAATATGCATATGTGTTCAACGAGCAAAGTGAAATGTGAGGCCTATACTTGATATTTTTTCTATGTGTTTTCATTTTTAATTTTTGCAAGTCTTGATCACACTTGTAAGAGTATAAAAATAAACACTTGTAAGAATATGCGAAAAGTTTGTTTGCGAAATACTCAACGTTTATGAAATATTCTATAATTTTTTGTTTCATATTGCTGGTATGTTTCGCGAAGATAAAGTGGCAAAGTGATGAAATTGCCCATTTACGCAGAATATAATTATTGCGAAAGGAACTTAAAAACCTAAGTATTTGATTTTGCCATACTTAGATGCTTCGCGATGCTAATTGATTGCCTACGGATCGCTTTGGCGGACTTAGAATATTCATAACGTACAAATATACACGCATACAGATTGTTTCGCAATAGTACATACTTATTATGTGCACGATAATAAAAGTTAGAAATTGCAAGGGCAAGTCCGTGTTATGAATATTACTAATAAAAGCGCTATATAAATAAAAGTACTTGCAAATATATGCGAAAATGAAAAAATTTTATTAATAACAACGCAGGGATAGTTGCGTGCTAATTTTTACAATACAATTATTACTTAGATAAATCAAGCGCGATGATGTCATCTACAGTAGCATCATCCTGCTCGCTTATCGCCGTAATTTTTGGAATTGGAATATCCGCTATGTTCTCTTTTGCAGTAGAAAATGCATCTCAAGCATCTGCTAAAGAACATAAGCGGTCATTTATTGCAGATGGTAGTGGCTCTAGTAGGGAGCAATGGGCAGCGATTTGATCTATGAATTCCACTCTTTCGCGCAGTTGTAGCGCAGCTGCATAAGTGAAAAATTGAGTGGAAACAGGTTGCGAATTGAGAATTTTTCTCGCCAACTCTGGTAAATGTTGACGAAGTTTTGTAAACTCAAGCTCCGCAGCAGCTTTAGCAGTTAGAGCATTGTCTCGCTCTGCGGTCAGCTTTGCAACCTCCTCTGTTAGCGATTTAACAGACGTTTGAAGGTTGTTTTCTTTTTCAACGGCAGTGGAAACTAGTTGTTTCAAATCGTCGACGGCTGTTTTTGCTGCGGTGAGCTCATAAGAAAGGTCAACACAACGCTTTTCGCTGTCTGTAGCTTTGGCCTTCTCGGTAAGATACTTGGTTTTTTCAGCCTCAAGAACGTTGAAGAACTGCTCTTGGTGGCAAATCATGTCATAAGCAGAATTGAATGACATATAAATTTTTTGCACAAAGCTGTTATGTGCGTCAAGCGCAGAGAGCTTCGAGAATTCGCGGCGAAGCTCGTTTGGGATTGCCATCTTCACCTGCTGGCGTTGATCTAGTGTCGCGGAAGAAGAAGCATAAGTGTATCCCGATAAACCGTCAACTCTCACCCCATAAGAGTCGGGTGGAGTGCGGAATAACTCAGTAATTTGCTCAACGGTGTTTGGGCTGGGATAAACAGTGTCAAAAGTTGAATCGCCTGCAAAATAAAGCAATTAATCAGTTGGAGATATATAAACATAGCGAATGTTGTAATTATGAAATAATGCTCATAACTTACCCATTTGCTGATCCCCTTCATAATTCGATACGATCGGATTATCATAAAGGGTGGTGTCGTGTTGTTTTGGCTTTTGACTATGCGATGGTGGTGGTGTCTGGTATGGTCGTTTGGTGGAGCTTGGTTTGGTGAGCGAAGATTTGGAAGTTAAATCGACGACTGGAATTGATTGCTTTTCTTTACCAGAAGATGTCATTGCTTTGGACTCCGGGCTAGTTAATAGCTTTGTAATTAGTGTCTTCGGGTTAACTTTGCTGTCAACCTCGTCAATCTTCATTGTAGAATGAAAGGGAATTACGAGAAAGAAAGAAGTTGCAATGGTGGAATGAATATTTGATTAAATTGCGGGATATTTCAGAGCAACGAGTGGGAAATTAGTGGTTATGGACGCTGATATATATATATATAGGGAAATTAAAGGTGCTAATCAATTGTGTTAAGTATCCGTTGTGATAATTTAAACGGTAATATTTTCGCCAAACGGTAACTTTATTTTCTGTAACGGTAACAAAGGCAAGGCGAAAAAGTTTTAATGCGAATAATGGTCAAGATAACTGCGAATTTTTAGAGTTTATCATGACACATTTACTCCGGAAGATGTATCATCATAAACTGGGGGGACTCGATCATATACATAGCATTGTATATGTATATTTTATTTGCTAATGGTTAAAAGCAGAAGTTACGCGAAGTATATATTCGAAAGGCTTGGAATATTCGCAGAAAATAAAGATAGCGGATCAGTTTTCGCACTAATAAAAGACTGCGGGTCATTTTGCTAAGTTTCCGCGGATAGTTAAACAGTCCGCAGACCGCGGATATTTCGAATATTATAAATAGGGAGCTCGACCTCTCATTTATAGGTTGTTGATTCTCTGCCATTTGCCCGGACCTTTGTAATTTTCTCTTGTGATCTTGCCCAAGGAACTTTTACATTGTGTCAAGGTGAATCATGCTAATTAACAATCAAGATCGGGTTGGGGTAGTTGATCACTTGATTGTTAAAGTGAAAGACGATCATCAGAGCCCAAAATAATCATCAAACATCTCATCCTCCATCTTAATCTCATTGCACTCAATCCTTAATTAAGTAACTCATTAATTATGGATTGATCAAGATTGTTTTTGGTTTATGAATGCATTGAACTCCCGTGATTAGAGGGTTTTTTTACATGTTTTTACAACTTCATTGCTCAAAGACAGGCAATGATGTTTTTTACATGATTTTACATGTTTATAATCATGCAGACTTGTCTGAGTGGCCACCGAGTTTCCCAATGAAGCACACCACCCAGGTTCAATTCTTGGCAATGCCAAATTATTCAAAAAGTGAGTGTGAATAGAGGGTGCACATAATGCGCAATTCACCCGGTACCGGGTGTCACGCTCGAGAAGCATAATTATCAGAGGTTTACCTTCTATGTGGGAGCCAATGTGCTCGTTTATAGTAAAGCTTCCTCGCTTAAAAAAATACATAAAGTTTAAAGTTGGTAACGTGCTAGAATTCCTTCCCCATCTCCATAAAAGCTATTGCTCACTATCACAATTCAAATTTTACACAAAAAAAAAAGGTTTATAGAGGTAGTTGATGAGATGAACTAATCACATTTCAAAGTTTCTTTTTCTCACAATTCTTGCTTCATATCATTGTTTGGATTTTTTTTCTCCTTTTTTATTGTAAATAAATGTATAATGTATGTATGGTTCAGGCATTTTTCTTATATTAAATATTACAGTAGTAATTATTAGTATGTATGGTTCAGGCATTTTTCTTATATTAAATATTACAGTAGTAATTATTAGTTAAACTCTTAAACTCTCTCTACAGATTTTCAATGAAACGTTTAAAATGGTTTGAAAATTTGTTTTTTTTTTTTTTTTTTGAAAGGCAATAATAATTTTATAAATAAAAACAAGACTAGCAAGAAGCTAGTAGTTACAACAATCATGAATAATATCATCGACAAACACGATTCCACGACTCTACCGTCCTCGAAAATTACAACAAATAGGCTACAATCTAACAATCTAAGCTTCTATCAGCCAATCAAATCAACACCACATCAGACCACATATGGGCAACACTAGCTAGAAAGTAGGAAGCCAGGTGAAAGATAACCACGACCAACACAACGATAGACCAACATAACGAAAGTGAGATAATACTCGTCGATCACACAATCTAACCGAGTGGTGGTAAAGTGCAATGTAGAAATGTAGCTGAGAAAGAAACAAAGACCGTAAAATCACAACCAATATCCACGACTTGAAACCCCACCCTACCCATCGAATCAACAAGAACCCCCCAATCAACAAACCACCTCGACACCAAACATCGAAATAACTCGAAGCACCGATCTAAATTCGCGACAATCAAGCAATCACCTCGACACCAAACATCAAAAAACCCGTAGCACCAATTTAATTTCACAACAAATTTCTCGAAAAACAATGATCATGAAACTTGATTATAACAATAACAATATCACATGTTGATCCCGACCACCCTTGCACTAGCATCAAAACAACCCGAGTACACTAACGCAAAGCACTTGAATCTAATAACACAATCCGAATCCACCCGGAACTACAACCCAAAATCACCCGAAACCGCGATAAAGCAACTCAAAACAATCCACGAAAAGTGCTATTTAAAATAACCAAAATCATGATCAACTAGTAAAATATTTTAAATTAAACACATAGATGCTACTCCATATCATATACTCTGTAAGTATCCGTGAAAGAAAAAGTCATGAAACAAGCATATGGCTTTTCAAAGTCATGCAAAATTATTCATCTAAGCTCTCCGATTGTCACACCATAAAGAACAAAGTGCAAAACCAGTAACTGTCTTAACATAAAAATCACCAGGAAAACACTCGAGAACAACTCGAAACTACATGAATAAGCTCGAAACAACCCGAAACAGCTTGAAACAACCCGAAATAACCCGAAAGCAACCCGAAAATAACCGAAAACACACGAATCTTACTCTAGCCCAGAAAGAACACCATCCGAAAACCAGTAACTATCTTACTCTACCCGAAAGCAACCCGAAAAGAACACCATTCAAGACAGCACACGAAATCTGATGTGACAATCGAATAAATTATTGTAACTTACATACCTGAAAAACGCCATCTGACGAAAACCCAACTTCTTCCACCTAGATCTATAAGAAATAAGAGATTAAAAATACCCGACAACCAATCGAAACAAGAGAGGGCGGTCTGAAAATACTTCACAACTACATAAGCCATTTGAAAGTACCACATAGATTCGAACTACATACCACGACATATTTGAATCGCGAGCATAAAATTGACCAAAAAATTACCGAACGAAAACAAACAAAAAAGAGGAGAAATAGAAATAAACAAATGATGAAGGGGGAGGGGAGAGATCCTCCGGACCGCCGGTAAAAACCGACGGCCAGAGGAGGAGAATATCAAGTGGCGGCTGGTTTTATGTCTAAGGGTTTTTTGTGTAAGAATATCCTTTGAAAATTTGTTACAATTTCAATTTCTCACGTAATTTCAACGAAATGATTATAATGGGTTTCCTCGAATTTTCAATGATTGTTATGATTATATAATCATAATAATTATTTATTTATTATATATTTACAAATTAACATCAAGTTTAATTTTTCACGGACTAGTTACAACCTCTAAATAATACTGTAATTATCTTATTCAAATTAATACGTAATTCATTTTGATTTAAATATTAAGCTATCTTGTTTATTTCGATGATTGATTTTATAAAATATATATTTGTCTATCATATTGCTTATTTTTATTAAAATGTTGACTATCATTGTCAAAGGAAAACCTACTGCCTTCTTAATTAGTTATATAAACTTTTATCAAAACCAAATTGGGGAGATTATGACGGTATCCATGACGATCATAGTTTTTTCTTGTTTAATTAACAACTCGAATATGTTTTCTAGCCTCGATTTTAACGTTAACTAATATTTCTTAAAGGTACAGTGATAGATTAATTTTTCATCAACACACCCCCGTGAGAGCCTTCTATTTGATGAACGTATTCGTCTCCATATCTTCAACGTGAATGATTCACCATCCCATTCAAATAATAGTGCCTCGCAAGCTCGTAAGCTCGTTATAACAACCCTCATATTTCCATACCTGAATTGACTAATTTGACTATAGGGTTGTTATCCATACGTAATATATAATTAAATTTGACATTGATCAAATATTTATTTTTAGTCGACACTTTTAGTTAACTAAAGTTTACACTAATTATATAAAATAACTTTAGTTAATATTAATATTAATGCGTATTATATTTAAAACTATATGAAACATAATTATTAATTAAATGATAAGTTATTTTAATCATTATATATATATATTTAGCTTATAAAAAAATAAAAATAAAAAGAAATAAGATTTTTTTTATAAATTAAATAATGAGCCCATGAATTTTAACTAAATATTTTCAAAAACAAAAACTTATTAAAAACATTTTTAACATGTTTTTATTATTTTGTCAAAATTGGCACCTTTATTTTATTATTACTTTTCTTTTCAGCAACCATTTTTTACCTATAAATACATGGATCCTCATTCATTTTTTCTTGCCAAACACAAAAACTTAAGTTATTCTCTCAAAACCTTGAAGAAAATTTGAGGTACTTTCTATTTTTATTAATTGTTTTTTAATATTGTCATTTATATTTATATTTATTGTATATTCTTTGTAAAATTCGAAATTAATTATGTTTATATGTTATAATTAGTATTATAAGTGTTATGATGCATAAAAATAATTTTGATAATTTATGAAATATTATTTATAATTAAATACGAATTATGTAGTGTTTAAACGTAAAAATAATGTAAAATTCATAATAAATACTTTTAACCAAAAATAAAATATATATAATTTTTTTCTGAGTTTTTAAAACTTATATAGATCTGAAAAAATTATAAAAATAATTACTTGGGTCAAATTGGTATTTATTATATAATTAAACTCTATTATTATGTAATTCGAAGGTAAATTAAGAATAAATATAAAATAATAAAAAAAAATTTAAATATTTTTCTACAGGTTATTAGACTGATAGAAACTTATAAAAATTATAAAAATAATTATTTGGGTTAATTTAGTAATTATGTAGAATTAAAATTGTTTTGTGAATACATTAAGGGTAAAAACAAAAATAAATACAAAAATATAATAAAAACGTTTTCTTAAATTTTTCTACTAATCTATATGATTAACTAAGACTATAAAAATTATGTATGTAATTTTTAGATATTTAATTTATTATTTAGACATTTTTTGAATAATGTTCGATTAATAAAACACTATTATTTTTGAAGTAATTTAGGTATTTATTTAAAGGTAATTATATTTAATATATATAAGACATACTAAGGTATAATAACTAAATATTAAATAAAACTTAGGTTATATTATCACATATATAATTATTAAGTACATTAATAATTCTTTGTGTGTATACACCTAAAGTGAAGGTTAATCAAAGATAATGTATAATTCATGTGAACTTCATCGCTACTCACGGTCGTAAGTGAATGATGTCTAGGTTGCCATTTATGGGTAAGCTTGTGGATCTCGAATGCCATGACTTAGATTCTGGTCAAGAATCCTGGGCCCCCGGTTATATCTGGTCATTCCTGACTTATTTGATAGCAACGAAGTTTGAGTAGAGTTGTACAACATCTTGCTAAAGATTAACCCGAACTTTCTAAAATTGGAAAATTACTATAAGTGAAAACTTTCTATAAATAGTAACCTTCTGAAAATGGAAATTCTTTAGTGAACCATTACTATCAATATAGTACTATATACTATTGTCTGTTAGGCAATGTCTGATCATACGTTCTATCTCTAGGTTGAGATCTCGGTCACGTCCTTCCGTTCAATTCTTTCGTGTGCTACTAAGGTGAACTTCATAGCCCCACTTTTTACTGTTTCATAACTGTTTTACAACTTTTGAGGTGAGACACATGCTTGCTTTATAACTGTTTTACGCTTAGACACAAGTACTAAATTATTAACTATGCTGTCATGCTTTGATTCATGCTAAATCCCTACCGTAATATCGTTAATTGCTACGTTTAAATGCAAACTTAATTATTGTGAGTAGGCCTATTAAGAGTAACGTCTCTAACCATTCGACCGTTGGTCTTTGGTTACATAATAATGATTCCACGACACTGACAGTACAAGGTGTCATAGGGTAAACTTGTTTAGTAGCGATATTACAAAATGCAGCAACACTTTTAGATTGATATTTCTATATCAATCAACTTTAAACTAAATCTTGTGGTCTAAAACTTTGGATATTATTTATAAACCTATGAATTTCACTCAACCTTTTTGGTTGACACTTTAAGGGTGTTTTGTCTCAGGTGATGATTGAGCTAGCTGCTACTTGCTACTAGATAATTGATGTATGCTTTGTTGCTTGCATGGAGTCCATCATTCATATTTATCATTTTGTTTAAGACATTTTCCATTTACTGTACTCTTATGATGTAAAACTTTGAATAATGCTTCCGCTGTTTATTTAATAAATAAAACGTCTCATTTAGAGTCGTTCTCGCTTATACAACTGTGTTATGATATGATTGGTCACAATTACCCCTGGTCCATTTTGAGGGTGTGACAGATTGGTATCAGAGCAGTGCTGTTGTAGAGAACCAGGATTGCATTTTAAGTGTGCCTTATACAATTAGGTACCTTAGCAATGTAGGACTACAACTTTCCTTGACTATAGTGCCTTTAATTGTTGCCTTTAATTGTTAAATGCTACACTATGCTTTAGAAACTTTACTTATCTTAGAATGCCAAGTCAATCTAAGAACTCTGTTCACTTTTCTAAGTACTATCCAATTACGCCACCGTGTTTAAATGTGACACTACGATTTCTGAAATTCTTGACATTCCTAAGTCATCTATCATGGTTTGTGTATTACATATGTATTACATGAAATATTATCCATGAATTTTGAAACTTCTATATTTGTTACTATTCATACTTAAACGTATATAACTCCCTGTTATAGCACGTACCTATATGCCTTATGCCTTTATGCATCGGTTTGCGAACCAGAAAATGTTATTGAGTTATCAAGAATCTCAAAGACATTATAATGTCATCACTATTCATATTCATTACTTTCTTTGCTTTCTTGTTGTTTTGATCATTGAATTTTCCAGACGGATGACGTCTACGAAACTATAGAATAGAAAGCGTTTGGATTACTGATTTAAAGGATCCTATAGCTCAAGCCCCTGGACCTGAATAGGACATTACGAATTGAAAATCTTTAATCAAAAGATTATCAGATTACATACTTATCATCTAAACACGTCATACTACCATTATTAGAGTATAGACACATCATATCTTATTATATCGTATCGTATCTATCCCAATAATCTTTGTCTAACACTTTTCCTAAATTTCCTCCGTAAATTACGGAATTATTTTTGCTACATATACATATTCAAGGAGATGAATATATCATCCAGTATTCAACACTAATCTCATATCAAACCCTAAATCAAATCACATAATATGGATTTCTCAACCGATTCCTCGAGCTCCAATGGCAGCGTAACCGGAACAAACGAACCAATCAGCCATCATCTATTTTGGATGAATTGGGGATGGGTTCGTAGTAAACTTAATCAATGGAGACAAGAAGAAGGTAATCCCTTCCACCAACCGAATTCACCTCTTGGTGAAGAACCTGAAGCACTTACCGGCGAACCCGTTCGGAACACTATTTTCACCCTCATTTCCAGGATATCCAGTCACGATTATATAATATCTAAAATTCTAGATCTTATTCATCCACTTGTCCGAACCGCCAATTATCCCGGAATAACAGAAGAAGTCAACGAGCTTCGCGCTCGAGTGGTGGCTCTGGAGAATATGGTGCGAAACCTACGAACACCAACGGCAGCACCAGCAGCATAACCAGTACCATCAGCATCACCACCAACAGCATCAGCATCACCAACAACAACATCTGCATTTCACGCCTCAACATCACACTCAGTACCTCGGATATCAACATCATACGCCCCATAGATACCAAGGAATATTAGTAATAATGAGTTAAGATGTATTGACTCATTCTTCCTGAAGAATTATATATGTATACTTTATATATATATATATATATATATATATATATATATATATATATATATATATATATATATATATGGTTTGAAACAATAATAAATCTTTTCGTACTAAGCTATTACGTGTAAATCTTAACTAGTATGTACTACTTGGTTAATTCATATCACTAATATGCTATAATGTACATCCTTCGTTAATGACTTAATGATCGTTAATCACTGCTTCAGCACAATAAACTCCATTTCATAATAAATTAAGTGTATTATTCAAATACATTTCTGATTTTACACTTCCATTTTCGATGTACTCGAAACTTTTAAGAAAATATTATTCTTGTCTTGTGAATTTCACAAGAATTCCACGAGCACCAACATCATATACCGAGGTATATCAATAACAATGAACGATGAAGTATTGATTCATAACTCCATTAAAGAAATATTCCGCGACGATTATGTAATCTCTCAAGTTTTGAAGATTATTTATTCTTGTTCCAACCGCAAATCAAATGATTTTAATATTATATTAACTCATTAAATCTATATTATATTTGAAGAATACATATATGAACGTATATCTCCATAAAGATTGTAATTAAAGTTCTTTTGTACAAACTGTTAATTGTGAAAATATTTTAACGGGTAGGTAATACCCGAGAAATATTTATATCTCACATTAATATGTTGCATTGTACATTCTTCAATTCTGATTCAATAATCAGTAACTATACTACTTACATTCACAAGATATATGTATCCGTTCACTAAAGAACAACCATTTTCGTACAAATTCAATTACATATTCTAATTTTGACATATCAGAATCCAAGTAAAGCTTTAGCAGGTGTTATCTTCCTAAAGATTACTAAATTCATATATATATTCATTCGTATTCTATGATGAATTATCACATCAAACCACCGAAATTATCGTTCATTTCTTTTGAAATCAACAACGCCTATTCACCAACCATTAGATCCGTTGACGATTACAATCAGCGTTTAATCATCTAAAAATGAAATTTCTTGAAACCATCTCGGATTGATAACCAATGATTCAAATATGGCTGCATTAAATGCAGAGGAAACAGCAAAATTGTAGATGGTCTCAATAGCCAAAAGTTTTATAATAAAGAATGGTACGTTGGAAAAGCTTAAAAGAAAATTTGGAACTGAAAAACGAATTGAGCTAACCATGGAGGAGACCAAGGACAAATACAAGGACCAAACCCTATATTCAAAGAATCCAGGTAATTCTGGATCCGATGAATTCTTTAGAGAATATCTTGCTCCGAAGTCATGTTAAAAGCTTGCGGAAAATTTTTCTTCATCAACTTTCGAACTTAGAAATTCCAAAATATCATCATAAATATCCTCTATATTTCTGATGATATCATCATAACGATTCTTGTCCGCAATTAATTATCTCTTTGTGATATCTTTATCACATCATAAAGGAAACTGTATTAGTTTCTATATTCTGTAAAATTCAAGTTTAAATTATGAATGATTTGAAGAAGTGTTGGGAATTGAAGCATGAGTTAGTATAATATAATGACGTCAGGCCAACGTGATTATATTACAGTAAGTCATGCTAAATTTTTAATGGAAGATGACGATTCATAGACTGTATAAATCACCATTTGCCATGTTACACGACTCTTACATTCTATTTAACCTCTAAACATATCAAGAAAATATTTTTCTTGATGATTCGGTCTTTTCCGAATATTCTGGTAATTTGACAAATCAAATCGTGCTATTACCTTTCCTTTCTACTTTATAGATTATGATCATTCGAAACTTCATACCTACTAGTTCTGGACCATTATTCGCTTGAATTGAAGTCGAGAAGAAGAAACAAAAGTATAAAGCTCCGACATATAAGGGAAAATATAAAGCCCGATAACGACTCCGAAACTACAAACCGTGTATATCAATGCGTATAGCAATATAAAGACACGGGAGAATTAAAAACACTATAACCCCAAGAGCATAGTAGAAGTAAACAGATTCCTCTGGTGGTAAAAGAAAAAGAAGAATGACTGCATATATGGTCAATATAATAACAAGTATCAATACAGGATTGAGCATATTAACAAATCTTTTGGAAGTATGAATTTAGGAAGAAAGTATAGAAGTGGTGAAGATAATGAAACGGAAGAAGCTAATTTATAGCAAAATTTCCAAACACGTCAATCAAGGCAATTCACCGCATTTAATCAAAGAAATCTCAAAATTCCGTGAATACCGAAGAATCAAATCTTATAGATTACGAAGATTTCCTTTAATCCCTTGAATTCCGAAAATCAATCGTGACTACGTCAAAAGTTAAGGCGAACATTTAATTTTCTCATTCACTCTTTTACGATAGCTTCGTTTATACGCTTCCTATAATCGAATCGTTTTATCCATATTATTAAATAGTGATAAAACTTTATTTTTCAACTCATATTCATCATTAAGATATTCTTGTTGTAAACAATGATAATCTCTATCAAATTTCATGAATATGATTTCACGAACTCCTCTCTGTCTTATCTGCCCCAATATTGTGGCATAAACGCTCAAGGTTTTAAATGAGCACAATATTATTCATAACATATTTCATGTATCTAATTTACTGAAATGACTTGTAAAACATCATCATTTTGAATGATCTCCGCATTAATAATAAAATGCACTTCGTAGAAGAACTTGTAGAAATTATGGTTTGTATGATTTTAATTCTTGAAACAGAACAATATTCTATCCGTTTTCACGCAAGGCCCCGAGCATACCTGGGAACGTGAAAACCAAATAAAACGTAAATATCCTCGTCTATGTACGAACAACACCGATTAATGGAAACAACTAAATTTCAGGACGAAATTTCTTTTAACGGGTAGGTACTATAACAACTCTCATATTTCCATATCTGAATTGACTAATTTGACTATAGGGTTGTTATCCATACGTAATATATAATTAAATTTGACATTGATCAAATATTTATTTTTAGTCGACACTTTTTGTTAACTAAAGTTTACACTAATTATATAAAATAACTTTAGTTAATATTAATATTAATGCGTATTATATTTAAAACTATATGAAACATAATTATTAATTAAATGATAAGTTATTTTAATCATTATATATATATTTTTAGCTTATAAAAAATAAAAATAAAAAGAAATAAGATTTTTTTTTTATAAATTAAATAATGAGCCCATGAATTTTGATTAAATATTTTCAAAAACAAAAACTTATTAAAAACATTTTTAACATGTTTTTATTATTTTGTCAAAATTGGCACCTTTATTTTATTATTATTTTTTCTTTTCACCAACCATTTTTTACCTATAAATACATGGCTCCTCATTCATTTTTTCTTGCCAAACACAAAAACTTAAGTTATTCTCTCAAAACCTTGAAGAAAATTTGAGGTACTTTCTATTTTTATTAAATTTTTTTTTCAATATTGTCATTTATATTTATATTTATTGTATATTCTTTGTAAAATTCGAAATTAATTATGTTTATATGTTATAATTAGTATTATAAGTGTTATGATGCATAAAAATAATTTTTATAATTTATGGAATATTATTTATAATTAAATACGAATTATGTAGTGTTTAAACGTAAAAACAATGTAAAATTCGTAATAAATAATTTTAACCAAAAATAAAATATATCTAATTTTTTTCTGAGTTTTTAAAACTTATATAGATCTGAAAAAATTATAAAAATAATTACTTGGGTCGAATTGGTATTTATTATATAATTAAACTCTATTATTATGTAATTCGAAGGTAAATTAAGAATAAATATAAAATAATAAAAAAAAATTTAATATTTTTCTACAGGTTATTAGACTGATAGAAACTTATAAAAATTATAAAAATAATTATTTGGGTTTATTTAGTAATTATGTAGAATTAAAATTGTTTTGTGAATACATTAAGGGTAAAAACAAAAATAAATACAAAAATATAATAAAAACGTTTTCTTAAATTTTTCTACTAATCTATATGATTAACTAAGACTATAAAAATTATGTATGTAATTTTTAGATATTTAATTTATTATTTAGACATTTTTTAAATAATGTTCGATTAATAAAACACTATTATTTTTGAAGTAATTTAGGTATTTATTTAAATGTAATTATATTTAATATATATAAGACATACTAAGGTATAATAACTAAATATTAAATAAAACTTAGGTTATATTATCACATATATAATTATTAAGTACATTAATAATTCTTTGTGTGTATACACCTAAAGTGAAGGTTAATCAAAGATAATGTATAATTCATGTGAACTTCATCGCTACTCACGGTCGTAAGTGAATGATGTCTAGGTTGCCATTTATGGGTAAGCTTGTGGATCTCGAATGCCATGACTTAGATTCTGGTCAAGAATCCTGGGCCCCCGGTTATATCTGGTCATTCCTGACTTATTTGATAGCAACGAAGTTTGAGTAGAGTTGTACAACATCTTGCTAAAGATTAACCCGAACTTTCTAAAATTGGAAAATTACTATAAGTGAAAACTTTCCATAAATAGTAACCTTCCGAAAATGGAAATTCTTTAGTGAACCATTACTATCAATATAGTACTATATACTATTGTCTGTTAGGCAATGTCTGATCATACGTTCTATCTCTAGGTTGAGATCTCGGTCACGTCCTTCCGTTCAATTCTTTCGTGTGCTACTAAGGTGAACTTCATAGCCCCACTTTTTACTGTTTCATAACTGTTTTACAACTTTTGGGGTGAGACACATGCTTGCTTTATAACTGTTTTACGCTTAGACACAAGTACTAAATTGTTAACTATGCTGTCATGCTTTGATTCATGCTAAATCCCTACCGTAATATCGTTAATTGCTACGTTTAAATGCAAACTTAATTATTGTGAGTAGGTCTATTGAGAGTAACGTCTCTAACCATTCGACCGTTGGTCTTTGGTTACATAATAATGATTCCACGACACTGACAGTACAAGGTGTCATAGGGTAAACTTGTTTAGTAGCGATATTACAAAATGCAGCAACACTTTTAGATTGATATTTCTATATCAATCAACTTTAAACTAAATCTTGTGGTCTAAAACTTTGGATATTATTTATAAACCTATGAATTTCACTCAACCTTTTTAGTTGACACTTTAAGCGTGTTTTGTCTCAGGTGATGATTGAGCTAGCTGCTACTTGCTACTAGATGATTGATGTATGCTTTGCTGCTTGCATGGAGTCCATCATTCATATTTATCATTTTGTTTAAGACATTTTCCATTCACTGTACTCTTATGATGTAAAACTTTGAATAATGCTTCCGCTGTTTATTTAATAAATAAAACGTCTCATTTAGAGTCGTTCTCGCTTATACAACTGTGTTATGATATGATTGGTCACAATTACCCCTGGTCCATTTTCGGGGTGTGACACTCGTGGTCACCCTATTATGGGTGTTGTGGCATTTTCGGAACGGATTAGTTTTTCATGATTCTTTTTGTTGTAAAGATAGCTTGTTTGATGTAATTAGATTATACATTTTTTGTTGGCTTAAAAACAAAGGTCATTTAGTTTCAAATTGAAACTCATTACTCTCTGCCTTTGTAATTCCTTTAGCTTCTTGCTGAGTATCGTTTGTTTTAATAAAAATATGTTGTTGCTGTTAAAAAAAAAAAAAAAAAAAAAAAAGCCAAGAAACTAAACAACTAACAAAAATTATGACTTAAAGTTATTTGAATCAAATAAAAAATACTTACATTTTTTTTAGAAAAGCAATAAAATACCTACATTAATAAATACTTTTACTTCCAATTTTCCAAGTTGATATTACTTTTAACCTCTCAAATATACTTAATTCCCCAAATGTAATATTCTTCCTCACCTTATTTGAAATGAAAATTTCTTATTCTTCTATATGTTGCTCCATATTATGGTTTTAAGATATATATGAGTTTTTTGTACTCCGTATTATACTAATAATACGAAGTATTTATTAATGGTGTATCATATGGGATATCCGCATAAAAGCATCATTTTTATACAGAAGAATAGATCAAAAAGCATAAAAGATACCAATATTTGGCGGTTTTTAACATTTGCCGCCCAGTGCACAGCAGGCCGCCCAGCGACATGCGTAAGCCCTACAAGCAGCTTATACTTAAGCCCTTTAGTTAAGCGCGTGAGCGGCACGCAGCCACGTCAGCACATGCCACATGCATTCCAGATATTTCACATAACTGAATTAATCAGCGTTTGACACGTGTTTCCCGAGAATTTCGGACATTCTACGCCTATAAATAGACCCCTTGGGTCACTACATTTCACATCTGGACTTCAGTCAGAGAGAAATACACTTTCTCTCTCACACAGTTCTTTCTCACTTTAAAACATTAACCGCTTAGCAACAGAACGCTAGACGGATTAATTACAGATTGATCCAAAGATTGATTGAGGCCACCCCACAGATCTCTCATCCGTGTTCCGGGTCTGCAAGGATTATTTTTCAAGGGCAAACATCAATCAACATCCAATCACTCAACGTTAGGCGGATATTGTTCTGTACTGGTACCTTACACCAGCTATACCGAAAATCGTACCAACATATGGCGTCATCCGTCTCAAAGACTAACAAGAATACCAAGAGCACAAAAGCAACTGAAACCACTTCAACACGAGCATCACTCGAACCAATTAATGAAAATATCATTGAGAATATACCAGTGGATCAACTAACTCTGGAAGAAACTTCAATCGAAGAAGGGGATCAATTGCACACTGGTGCAACAGAAGAGCATGTGCATGAAACCATACCACGATTGAAGAAACCACTTATGGGAAGCTCTAGTGGAGGAGTGTGGAAAGCTAGGCGAGGAACACACAATGTTTCTTTTAAGAGAACATCTGATGTGAATGTTAAGCATACCAGCAAAGGAAAGTCAATTTCTAAACAGCAATTGTTCAAACTATTCAATCAGTTGAATACTTTGGTGGATGATACTGAGCATGAACGCAATGATGAAGGTTTTGTGGAGAATGAATGGGACTATGGGGAAACGGCCCATCAAGGTATAAGCAAAAATTAGCACAGCCCGCCATCCGTGCAACGGCTGTGGACAATTTGTTCGCCAGCAATGGCAGAGTCAACTCAGTGCGTTATCACTCGAATTGCAGAATATCCATTACCAAGGAACTTGGGGATTCCGTCGATCGGTGTTTATGATGGAACAACTGATCCAGAAGAGTTTCTTACTATGTTTGAGGGTGTTATGCGACTGCAACACTGGAAGGATGAAACTGCGTGTCATATGTTTCCTATGGTGTTGCAGATGATGGCACGAGAGTGTTTTGCAAGCCTTCTGCCCAGGAGTATTACCAATTTCCTTGATTTAAAGGCTAAATTCGTTATGCAATACCAAAGTCTGAGAAGTTGCAGATTGTCACATCTAGATGCACATGAAATCACTATGCACCAGAACGAATCATTAAGCAATTTCATGAAGCGCTACACCATTGAGTGTTAGAAAATACCTTATATACCAGAGTCTCAGCTTATTTCTGGTTTTATTTTCTGTCTTGATCAGCGACGATTTGCAAGTTTGATTCATGTGTTGCGTTATGATGTCCCAAAAACATTGCACCAAGCATTGATTGTTGCACAAAATCATTTGAGGGCTGGTGAAATGGGGCATCCAAGAGTTGATAACTATGACAGAAATTTTAGACAGCAGAATGGAGGACGGAACGCGAATGACAACTATCAGAGGCAGCGTGGGTATGATAATGGTTATAAGAGACAACAACATGGTTGACGGGGCAATAATCACCCGAATGATAATTACCATCATCTAAAACCATTAGACAGGCATCCACTCATCATGACTTTAATAAAAACTCCAAAGGAGATCTTATTCACTGAACCTATTAAGGAAACCTTTAACCCTCCACCACTAATGGAGGAGCGTCAGGGACCACAGAGTGATAGGTGGTGTGATTTCCACAAGGTGTAGTGACCCGAACTTTTCCATGTTTATATATATATATTAAATGAAATTGTTATTTACATGATTAAGTGTTTCCAACATGTTAAGTAATCAAACTTGTTAAGACTTGATTAATTGAAATAGGTTTCATATAGACAATTGACCACCCAAGTTGACCGGTGATTCACGAAAGTTAAAACTTGTAAAAACTATATGATGACATATATATGGATATATATATATAGTTAACATGATATTATGATAAGTAAACATATCATTAAGTATATTAACAATGAACTACATATGTAAAAACAAGACTACTAACTTAATGATTTTGAAACGAGACATATATGTAACGATTATCTTTGTAACGACATTTAATGTATATATATCATATTAAGAGATATTCATACATCATAATATCATGATAATATAATAATTTAAAATCTCATTTGATATTATAAACATTGGGTTAACAACATTTAACAAGATCGTTAACCTAAAGGTTTCAAAACAACACTTACATGTAACGACTAACGATGACTTAACGACTCAGTTAAAATGTATATACATGTAGTGTTTTAATATGTATTCATACACTTTTGAAAGAATTCAAGACACTTATCAAAATACTTCTACTTAACAAAAATGCTTACAATTACATCCTCGTTCAGTTTCATCAACAATTCTACTCGTATGCACCCGTATTCGTACTCGTAAAATACACAGCTTTTAGATGTATGTACTATTGGTATATACACTCCAATGATTAGCTCTTAGCAGCCCATGTGAGTCACCTAACACATGTGGGAACCATCATTTGGCAACTAGCATGAAATATCTCATAAAATTATAAAAATATGAGTAATCATTCATGACTTATTTACATGAAAACAAAATTACATATCCTTTATATCTAATCCATACACCAACGACCAAAAATACCTAAAAACACTTTCATTCTTCAATTTTATTCGTCTAATTGATCTCTTTCAAGTTCTATCTTCAAGTTCTAAGTGTTCTTCATAAATTCTACAAGTTCTAGTTTCATAAAATAAAGAATACTTCCAAGTTTGCTAGCTTACTTCCAATCTTGTAGAGTGATCATCCAACCTCAAGAAATCTTTCTTATTTACAGTAAGATATCTTTCTAATACAAGGTAGTACTCATATTAAAACTTTGATTCAATTTCTATAACTATAACAATCTTATTTCGAGTGGAAATCTTACTTGAACTTGTTTTCGTGTCATGATTCTACTTCAAGAACTTTCAAGCCATCCAAGATCCTTTGAAGCTAGATCCATTTGTCTCTTTTCGAGTATATTTATCCACAAAACTTGAGGTAGTAATGATGTTCATAACATCATTCGATTCATACATATAAAGCTATTTTATTCGAAGGTTTAAACTTGAAATCACTAGAACATAGTTTAGTTAATTCTAAACTTGTTCGCAAACAAACGTTAATCCTTCTAACTTGACTTTTAAAATTAACTAAACACATGTTCTATATCTATATGATATGCTAACTTAATGATTTAAAACCTGAAAACACGAAAAACATCGTAAAACTGGACATACGCCGTCGTAGTAACACCGCGGGCTGTTTTGGGTTTGATAATTAAAAACTTTGATAAACTTTGATTTAAAATTTGTTCTTCTGGGAAAGTGATTTTTCTTATGAACATGAAACTGTATCCAAAAATCATGGTTAAACTCAAAGTGGAAGTATGTTTTTCAAAATGGTCATCAAGACGTCGTTCTTTCGACTGAAATGACTACCTCTTACAAAAACTACTTGTAACTTATATTTCCGACTATAAACCTATACTTTTTCTGTTTAGATTCATAAAATAGAGTTCAATATGAAACCATAACAATTTTATTCACTCAAAACGGATTTAAAATGAAGAAGTTATGGGTAAAACAAGATTGGATATTTTTTTATTTTTATAGCTACGGGAAATATTGATGTTATGCGAGGTGTATACGAAATAGTTTATGTTTTACTAGGAAATACTATTAAATACGATACAATTTTACACAAGATATTTATTTATTTATAGAATGGATATACTTAAACCTTGCTACAACACTTATAGGCAGTGTACCTAATCGTACAGTAGTGTAGTTTTTAGTAAGTCCGGTTCGTTCCACAGGGAAATCTTTAAACAAAGCTCAACGCTATATTAGTTTACTTTTATAAAAATACAAACATATATATAAGTAATATTATTATTATAAAGGGGGGTTTTTACCGTTTAATGACCGGTTTGTCGATTTTAAAACTTTAGTCGCAGTTAAAACCTAATAAATAAAAGACTTAAATTAAAACTTAAAGTAAATAACGATAATGAAATTGCGAATAATAAAAGTGCGATAAAATAAACTTGCGATAATTAAAAAGTACGATAATTAAAAGTTCGATTAAATAACAAATAAATAAAAGTGCGATAATTAGAAGTGCAATTAAATATAAAATAAAGGAAATTAAATATGAAATAAAAGAATTATGCTTATTTAAACTTCCGTAATCATGATGTTTGACGTGTTGATTTTAGTTTTATGCCCATGGGTTAATTGTCCTTTGTCCTGGATTATTTAATATGTCCGTCTGGTTTTTGTCCATAACAGTCCATCAGTCATAAATATAAAGTGCGAGTGTCCTCATCAAATTATTATTATACCCGAAGTTAAATATTCCAACTAATTGGGGATTCGAATTGTAACAAGGTTTTAATACTTTGTTTAATGAATACACCAGGTTATCGACTGCGTGTAAACCAAGGTTTTACTACTTTGTTAGCAATTACACCAATTACCCTTGAATGTAATTTCACCCCTGTTTTAATTATTCTAGTGGCTATTAATCCATTCCCGTGTCCGGTTAAATGAACGATTATTCGTACATATAAATAACCCGCCCATCGTGTCCGATTGAGTGTATATGGTAATTTATAGGGACGCCCAATTGTAAATCTTTATATTAACATTAACAAACTTTCATTTAGTTAAACAAATATAAAGCCCATTAATAGCCCATAGTCTAATTTCCACAAGTGTCGTTCTTTTGTCCAAACCCCAATTATGGTACAAAGCCCAATTACCCAATTTTAGTAATTAGCCCAACATCATGATTACTTCGTTTTAAATAAGCATAATAATAACTTAGCTACGAGACATTAATGTAAAAAGGTTGAACATAACTTACAATGATTAAAAATAGCGTAGCGTTACACGGACAGAATTTCGACTTACACCCTTACAACATTCGCTAACATACCCTTATTATTAGAATTAAAATTAAAATTAAAATATAAATTATATATATATATATATATATATATATATATATATATATATATATATATATATATATATATATATATATCGTTTACGTATGATAAGAAGAAGAAAAAGATTATGAATTGTGATCAGAATTCGGTTGGCTTTATAGGGATTTTCGATTTTTGGGGCTCCGCGACTCGCGGTGAATTTTCTCTTCAAACTCCGCGAGTCGCGGAGAATGTATTTACAACTCACACCCTTGGAGTCTTTCTCTGCCGACGGTTTTTATTTATAAATATAATATATATATAATTAATATAATTAATTATATATTATATTATATTTATATACATAGTTAACTTGTAATTTTTAGTCCGTTGCGTCGAGTGTTGAGAGTTGACTCTGGTCCCGGTTCCGGATTTTCGAACGTCCTTGCGTACAATTTAATATCTTGTACTTTGCGTTTTTAATCTTGTACTCTTGTAATTTCGAGACGTTTCTTATCAATAATTGGAACCTTTTTGATTGTCTTTTGTACTTTTGAGCTTTTTGGTCGTTTGCGTCTTCAATTCGTCGAATCTGTCTTTTGTCTTCACCTTTTATTATTTAAACGAATATCACTTGTAAATAGAACAATTGCAACTAAAAGCTTGTCTTTCTTGAGGAATAATGCTATGAAATATATGTTCGTTTTTAGCATTATCAAATATTCCCACACTTGAGCGTTGCTTGTCCTCAAGCAATATCGTCTTGAAATACTAGAATCACTTCTTTATTCTTCACACTTTGTACATCAGTGATTTCTATACGGCGGTATAAACAATGGTAGTAACGATATGGTTTACAGTCCCACATGACTATAAAAAATTAGATCCATTAAGGAAATTGGATCTTTATGAAAACATTTGATCTTTTGAAAATTAAATCTAGTTTTTACCCTAGATAAGTTTTCCGGGATAACCCTTTACCGGTGTTTGCAAAATATTTTTGTGGGTTTGGTGGGTTTCAGATTTGAAAATTTTAGCTCAACACTTATGGTTTTGTGTTACCCACTTGCTAACCTTGTATTAGGAAAGCAACACGTCCAGTTTACTTGTCCCGTATATTACCTTTCGGCAAACTACCGTCCGGTTGTAAAGGAAAGCGTTGAACAAGCAACTGTTAAGGCAATGTCCCGTGACATGCTTTTGATTATGGTCTATAACGTGTCGGACGCAATTACTATCCTTGGTAGGAGCAATAGTAAAGCTCACCCTTATAATTTTTTTGGTCTGGCACAAGGTCCTGTCTTCGACCATGCTATGCAACCACCGTTCTTACGGTTGACACCCGATTTGGTTCAGGTGACCTAATGAATTCCAGGTGAATTCCTAGGATTTTACGTTCAATGGTAATGAACGCATTGAAAATAGGGTTTTCAGAAAACAAGTCGGTTTATAATTTTGATCAAAATATTTTCTCGTTCAAGCTCGAGTTTAGATATCATTGAATTCCATGAGTTTGTAATTCTCAATCTTTAAGGTCAATCTCTAGGATTGAGTAATATCAGTCTTAAAAGCTGATTTTTAATCTTTAAGGAGATTATCCTTTCTGGGGGATCTGATTCATTAGTCTTATCCAGCTAATTTGCATGGTGCCCCCCATTGTACGAGATAAATCCTTCTCATGGTTAGGATAAATCCGACCACTTGGCGACCGTGTTTAATGCTGAGGTCCGTGGATTTCCTGCTGATTTTAGTGATGACTTTTCTAGATTTTTCGTCAACCTACAGCTGGTCTGGATGACAACTTCTTGACCTAAATCAAGAAGCGCGTGTCTTTTTCGGAAGACTTTACTTCCTTTTAATGATGGAATTGATTTATCATGTAGATCCATCTCTTCTTTTCTTTCATCGGGTAAAAACAGTTTAGTTTAGTCCAAAGCAAAAGTATTTTCAGTTATTTGTTACAGATATATGTGACATATGTTTAAGATAACTTGGTAAATTTTCCCACACTTGGCTTTTATTTTCCTTTTTATCGTCCTCTATTCCATTTTAAATGAATTTTAACATTTTGGTTTGTTTCTCAATTTATGTCCTTTCCGAGGTAACAATAATTTCGGTATTAAAACCTAGTTTTATCGTTCATAAATATGTATAAACATGATTTTGAGTTCATTTAATTGAAAATTTTGAAATTTTTTTTACTAGAATTGGGTAGTCAGTATATAAGACTAGGGCTGTTCTTTTTTTATCAGAGAGCACTAGATTCTAATACAACTACTGCTTTACTAGTATTTTTAATGGTAACCAAGTGTATAAAGTAAAAAAATTTTAAAATCCGAAAGAATTTAACCCCTTCCCACACTTAAGATCTTGCAATGCCCTCATTTGCAAGAAATCAGTAACAATTTAAATTATTGAGGGTGATTTGTGTGAAAATGATTAAATTTTACCAAAGTTTCCAAATATATTGGCGTTTGTTTGCTGAATGATAAATGGTGCACGTCATTTGTTCATTCCGTCTTGTTGTTATTTCACATATATTTTGCATCTTGTCGTCAAAATTAGTTGCTTTTGCTGAACTTAATGCCAGTCTTTGAAAATGCGTTGTTTTACCCTGTTGTGTACATAAGATAAACTGCAAACATATATACATATTTTTGAAGTTTGGTATATTACCCCACATTCAAAAATTATTAAAATCTAAGAATAAAAGTTAGATAATTATAAAAATGATTACAATATTAACAAAAGTATTAAACGTATCAATAATTACAAATTACAAAATAAAAATAAAAATAAGTAAACTAAGGATGATATTGGTACCAATAGGGGTTCCAGGCATAACCATAAGTGCTATAGAATGCTTCGGCAGGGTCATACGTAGGATATGGTGGCTGCATCTCTATAGACCAAGGAGGGAAGATGGGTTTCGATGTAGGAATATAGTTTCTACCTATATGTTGGCAATGAGCTATGATTTGGTTCTGATGAACTTGCCAATCTTCAAATGCTCTCTGTCTAGCATTTTCATATTCCTGAGAAGCTATAAACCTATGCATTTCTTGCATCTCATTCCCCCCTCCTACATTACCTTGTTGCTGGTTTCTCTCCACCTGTGGATGTCTACCATGGTATCGTACTGCGGCGTTATTTCGCCTCTTCAAAACTTTCGCACCATGGTATACATTTAAACCTATAGTATCGCGGGGTTCCGGCTCTTCTAGTAATAATCCCCCCGACTTATATCCACACCGAGATATTCACCAATCAAAGTAATAAAAATACCACCTCCTATTATGCTATGTGGTCGCATCCCCCGAACCATAGCTGATAAATAATAACCCACACAATATGGTATACTTACAGCGCTTTGTGGGTCTCGAATACACATATGGTAAAACAAATCTTGTTCATTTACCTTTTCTTTGTTTTTACCCCTTTGTGTAATCGAATTAGCTAAAAACCTATGTATCACTCTTAATTCGGCTCTATCTATATCCAAATAAGAGTAATTTCCCCCTTTGAAACGGTGATGGCTTGTCATTTGACTCCACACACCGTGTGTATCAAAATTTTCATCTATCTTTCTACCGTTTAGTATCAATCCTCTACAATCGGCAGACGCTAACTCCTCAGGCGTATATATACGTAAAGCCTGAGCCATGTCCAGTAAAGACATGTGGAGCATCGAACCGCCTAACAAAAATCTAATAAAAGAACGATCGGTTAAACTGGCTACCCGATCATTCAACTCTATACTACATAACAATTCTTCACACCATACTTTATATACAGGTCTACGTATGGTGAATAAATGTACCCAGTCATTAAAAGAAGAATTACCATACCTCTGTACAAGTAATTCCCTAATTGGCCCGGCCAATTCTACAGCTTCTAAGGGTCCCCATTCTATGACCCTTGGTACCTCAACAACCTTTGAATGAAGAGTATGCAAACCCCTTTGATATTTTGGATAATCTATCCAAAGTCTGTCAAATCTCAGGTTCGGGTGCAATTCTTCCAAGTGCATATCGGAAAAGGTCATGACTGGATGAGGTACATCCTGCTTGTAGTAGTTATCCACCTCCTGTTGTTCCAAATTCTCAGCAGGATCATTGCGGGCTTGGGATGAAGATTCACCCCTTTCATTCTGCAAAACACATCAAACACAATTTGTGTGCATCCAAATATGCATTAGTGTCAGCAAAATCATCAATCAAAATAATTACAATGACATTATCAATTTATATCAAACTTAAGCTTATTTTCACATTTTTATCAAATCTACACTTTTTCAAATAAGCATATACGAAAATGTTCGCCAAGTTCATAAACATTCAACTCAAATAACATGTCAAAATAATCATTACTAGCAATTAAACAAGTCTCAAATGGCATTATCTTTCAAAAATCAAGTTCATGAATTTTAGACTTGAAAAAGTCCACTTTAATTCTCAAAATCATGTTTAGGCTCAAAGTTTGGATCATTTAACTACCTAGACATGTTACACTACTCAATTTAGCAACAATTCATGACAAAAATCGGCCATAACCTGTTTATATCAAAAAGCCCCAAATTTGCTCAAGAACACAAACCCTAGATTATTCAAAATTTGAAGTTTAAGGCTTCTAATCATGTTAAACAGCATCAATCTAGGTTATACAAGCATAATACATAAACAATTTAAGCCTAATTACACTAAAAAGCATCAAAATCAAATTGGAAAAAAATAGCTCAAGAACATCAAATTTCGAATTAAATGGTGTTTAGGTGTAGAAATTTACCGTTTTTCTTGAGTAATTCTTAGATAGCATCCTTCTCAACATGATTTTAGCAAAAGATTAGGTGATTAACGGTTAAAAATTGTGATTTTGGGGGGTTTTTTTCGTGTTTTTCGGGTGCAGTTTTTCGAGCTGTATTTTTGGGTTGAGGAGTATGAAACTGATCAGTTTGCAGCTCTTATATTTTTTTTTCTGTAATCCGGCTCCTCCGCGAGTCGCGGGGATTTACCCTCCAAACTCCGCGACTCGCGGAGTTTGGTATATATATATATATATATTTTTTTTTATAATCATTAACTTATTAAAACAATTAAGTAATTAATTTTAAAATTTTGTTTCCCTTGTTATTTAGGACGAGGTCGTTTCGGATCGATGTCCTAGTCCGTCCTTCGATAAAATTTAAAAATTTGTCTTTTTGTAGCGATTGTTTTAAAAGCTAAGATTTTTGGGTTTTTTAATGTTTTTGGCATACTTTAAATCAATAAGATTAAAAATAATGATAATAAAAGTTCTCGTCCCTTCCTCGGGTAAAGCAATTTCGGTTTAAAGACCTAGTCTTCAACTTACGACGAATTTTAAAAATCATATTTTTAACTTAATGAGATAAAGTAAATTTTTGTTTTTAAATTCACACAACTTAAATATAAAATTCAAAATTAAAATTAAAAATTCACACCAAACTTAAAATTTGAAATGCATAAAATTAAAAATTTATATTTTAAAAATTAAAAATTCACACCAAACTTAATTTAAAAATTTATAAATTCATACCAAACTTATATTAATTTTTCAAATATTTACAATTTTAAATATATTGTTTTTACAAAATTTACAATATTAATTTAAGATTTAAATATTAATTTTAAAAACATGGTAAAAATAAATTTAAAAATCTTTTTGTCTTTTTATCCCACTTTAATCAATCAAATATTATCAAAAATATGCGCCCCTCTTTTCGGTAAAGTAATTTCGGTTCCAAGACCTAATTTAACTCATGACGAATTTTTGAAATATTTTGGGTTGATTGATTAAAGATATTTATACCTTAAGAATAAACGTTAAATTTCGCAGTGATGTAATAAATTTTTGAATGATATCAATAATTTCGGTCGCCAAACCTAATTTTATTCAATACCAATTTAATACTTTTTAGCGAACAAATTAGCGTTTATTATCAAAAGGTTAAAAATAAAAATAAAAATAAAAACTGTACAGACATACCTGTGAAATAGATTTCTTAGTTATATGATCTATCCCATTCATAAGATAGTCGGTTTAATTGGTTTTCCATGGCTACATAGGCGTAACCTCGAGCATTCAGTATCTTTTCTTCTAAACATATGAACGGTCCGTCTCTGCATAAAGTAACAAATTCTGTATTTGAATAGGTTTGATTATTTGAACATTTACCTCCATGTGACCATTTTCCGCATTTGTGACATCTTTCTAGGTGTCGTGCTCTTCTTTTCGCTGCGGATTTTGATTTTCCTTTACCAAATTGTAACTTATTATCTTCGCATCTAGATTCTTTTCTAACTCCGTCCATTCTTTCTCTGATTACTGATACTAATTCACTCGGTAGTATGTCATTATTTCTTTTAGTGACAAAGCGTGTAGCATTAGACCATGGTTTAGTTCACAGGCAGTCTTCATTTTGTAAAAACCTAAAAAAAATAAAAATTCAGAATGGGGGGAGAAGACTAGTTCTTTAGGGTCTGCTAGGGAAAGACCATACGTGTTCCATTTTCGAGAACTACACGAAAACAGACAATCTAACTCTAACAGAAATACATATTATCCTTTAAATACTTGATTCTCCCCACACTTAGTTAGCTGTGGTGTCGAAATTGTGATTAACTTCGTTGTCGACTTCCATCGGACCATGTAAGTAATGTTTAACTCTGTGACCATTAACTTTAAATTCAATCCCATTTGAATTTATTAATTCTATCGTTCCGTATGGGAAAACTCTTTTGACTATGAATGGTCCAGACCATCTTGATTTCAATTTTCCAGGAAATAGCTTGAATCGTGAATTGAAAAGAAGAACTCTGTCTCCTTCTTTAAATTCTTTTGAACTTCTGATTCTTTTATCATGCCATTTCTTCGTTCTTTCTTTATAGATTAACGAATTTTCGTATGCTTCATGTCTTAATTCTTCTAATTCGTTTAGTTGACTTAATCGTAGACGTCCGGCTTCATGTAAATCAAGATTACATGTCTTCAAAGCCCAAAATGCTTTGTGTTCAATTTCTACTGGAAGATGACATGCTTTTCCATAAACAAGTCTAAAAGGTGTGGTTCCAATTGGAGTTTTATAGGCTGTTCTAAAAGCCCAGAGTGCATCCTCCAATTTAATGGACCATTCCTTTGGATTTGATCCTACGGTTTTCTCTAGAATACGTTTTAAAGCTCGGTTGGTATTTTCAACTTGTCCACTTGTCTGTGGATGATATGCAGTGGAGATTTTATGAGTTACTCCATATCTTTTAAGAACTTTCTCAAGTTGATTATTACAGAAATGAGTACCCCGATCACTTATTAAAGCTTTCGGTGTTCCAAACCTTGCAAAAAGACGTTTTAAAAAGTTGACTACAACTCGTGCATCGTTAGTTGGGAGAGCTTGTGCTTCCGCCCATTTAGATACATAATCAATGGCTACGAGTATATATAGATTATTATGAGATTTTGGAAATGGACCCATAAAGTCAATACCCCAAATGTCAAATACTTCACATACTTGGATGACATTTTGTGGCATTTCATCACGTTGACTTATTTTTCCGGCCCTTTGACATGCATCACAGGATTTGCAAAGAAGGTGTGCGTCTTTGTAAATTGTAGGCCAATAGAATCCAGCTTCATAAACTTTTCTTGCTGTTAGTTGAGGCCCATAATGCCCTCCTGTTGGTCCTGTGTGACAATGGTTTAAAATTTTACTAGCTTCATCTCCAAATACACATCGGCGTATTATTCCATCGGGACAACTTTTAAACAGATGTGGATCTTCCCAGAAATAGTGTTTTATATCACTGAAGAATTTCTTTCGTCTTTGGTACGATAATCCTTTTTCAAGGAATCCACAAACTAAGTAGTTTGCATAGTCTGCAAACCATGGGATTTCTTTATAATCTATCTTCAATAGATATTTATCAGGAAAGTTGTCTTGTATGGCTGATTCATTTAGAACTTCTAATTCGGGATTTTCAAGACGAGAAAGATGATCAGCGGCGAGATTTTCTGCTCCTCTTTTATCTCGGATTTCAATATCAAACTCTTGTAAGAGTAAGATCCAACGGATTAATCTTGGTTTAGCATCTTGTTTTGAAAATAGGTATCTAAGAGCAGAATGGTCGGTATAGACCACCGTTTTTGCTAGAACGAGATATGATCGAAATTTGTCAAAAGCAAAGACAATAGCAAGGAGTTCTTTTTTAGTAGTTGTATAGTTCGTTTGTGCTCCTTGTAACGTCTTACTAGCATAATATATAGGTTGAAATCGTTTTTCAATCCTTTGTCCTAAAACGGCTCCCATTGCAAAATCACTTGCATCGCACATTAATTCAAATGGTAGATTCCAATTTGGCGTTATCATGATCGGCGCATTAGTGAGTTTCTCTTTAAGAATATTAAAAGATTTGATACACTCATCTGAAAAGATGAATGGAGCATCCTTTTCTAGGAGTTTATTCATAGGAGTGGCAATTTTTGAAAAATCTTTTATGAAACGTCGGTAAAAACCGGCATGCCCTAGAAAACTCCTAACTCCTCTAACATTGGTGGGATGTGGAAGTTTAGCAATTGCATCTACTTTAGCTCTATCCACTTCAATTCCTTCTTTTGAAATTTTATGTCCAAGAACGATGCCTTCTTTAACCATGAAATGGCATTTCTCCCAATTAAGTACTAGATTTGATTTTTCGCATCTAATTAGCATTCGTTCCAGATTAATTAGACATGATTTAAATGTATCACCGAAGACTGAAAAGTCATCCATGAATACTTCCATGCATTCTTCTATCATGTCGTGAAAAATCGCCATCATACACCTTTGAAAGGTTGCAGGGGCGTTGCAAAGTCCAAATGGCATGCGTTTGTAAGCAAAAGTACCATAAGGGCACGTGAATGTGGTTTTCTCTTGGTCTTCGGGTGCTATTGGAATTTGAAAATATCCGGAAAATCCATCTAGAAAACAATAGTAACTATTTCCGGCTAATCTTTCCAACATTTGATCTATGAAAGGTAAGGGAAAGTGATCCTTTCTGGTGGCGTCATTTAATTTTCTATAATCAATACATACACGCCATCCTGTTACAGTCCTAGTAGGAATAAGCTCATTTTTCTCATTTGTAATGACAGTCATGCCACCCTTCTTAGGTACGCATTGAACTGGGCTTACCCATGGACTATCAGAAATTGGATATATCAAACCTGCATCTAGCAGTTTAATAATCTCTTTCTTAACTACATCTTGCATATTAGGATTTAGTCTTCGTTGGCGTTGCACATACGTTTTATGACCTTCTTCCATAAGGATTTTATGTGTGCAATACGAAGGACTTATTCCTTTAATATCATGAATCTTCCATGCAATGGCTGGTTTATGAGCTTTCAACACAGAACTGAGTTGTGATTTCTCATTTTCAGTAAGAGAAGACGATATTATTACAGGTAATTCAGATTCACCATGTAAATAAGCGTATTCCAAATGGTTTGGAAGTGGCTTTAACTCTAATTTCGGAGGTTCTTCTATCGATGATTTATATCGATATCTGTCTTCTTCTTTTAGTATTTGAATTTCTTCTGTTGTTGGTTCATATCCATTAGCTATAAGTGTAGCTAACATTTCAGCTTCATCAATTGGTTCATTACCTTCTCCTAAAGAACATTCTCCTGTTCCTTGTAATTCTGGAAATTCTTCTAATAATTCTGCATGTGCATCTATAGTTTGAATATAATAACATGTATCATCTGCAGATTGTGGTTGTTGCATTGCTCTATCAACTGAAAAGGTAACACTCTCATCCTCTATACTTAGGGTCAGTTTCTTACCGAACACGTCTATCATTGCTTTAGCCGTGTTTAAGAATGGTCTTCCTAATATGAGAGGAACTTGAGAATCTTCTTCCATGTCCAAAACAACAAAATCTACTGGAAATACTAAAGTACCAACTTTAACTAGCATGTTCTCCATTATCCCTCTAGGATATTTTATTGATCTATCGGCTAGTTGTATGCTTATTCTTGTTGGTTTCAATTCTCCAAGGTCTAGTTTAGCGTATAGTGAATACGGCATTAGATTTATACTAGCACCTAAGTCTGCCAATGCTTCTATTGAACTAAGACTACCCAGAAAACATGGAATTGTGAAACTTCCTGGATCAGATAGTTTTTCTGGTATCTTATTCAACAGCACTGCTGAACAATTAGCATTCATAGTAACAGCCGAGAGTTCTTCCATTTTCTTTCTATTTGAAATTAGATCTTTCAAGAATTTAGCATATCTAGGCATTCCTGAAATCACATCAATGAAAGGAAGATTTACATTTATCTGTTTAAACATATCCAAGAATTTGGATTGCTCGGCTTCAAGTTTTTCTTTCTTCATTTTACTCGGGTAAGGAAGTGGTGGTTGGTATGGTTTAACATAAGGTTTATCCTTAACTATGTTATCTTCATTAACCTTTTCAACTACCGGTTCTTTTTCCTTATCTTGATCAGGTTGTGGTTCTTGTGGAGTAGGAATAGTTTCATCAGAAGTTACAGGTATTTCAGGTGGTTTAAGTGTTGTACCACTTCTTGTGGTAATAGCTTTAGCTGTTTCATTCCGGGGGTTAGCATTTGTATCGCTAGGTAGACTTCCCGGTTTTCTTTCACCTATTAACCTTGCTAGGTTACTTACTTCTTGTTCCAGATTTTGAATAGAAGCTTGTTGATTTCTAAATGCTTGAGCATTTTGTTCATTGGTTTGTTTCTGAGATGTGAAAAACTGCGTTTGAGTTTCAACTAGCTTTGTCATCATATCTTCTAAATTCGGCTTTTTATCATCGGTTTGTTGTGGTGGTTTGTTTTGAAAATTAGGTCTTTGCTGATTATAAGTATTATTGGATACTTGTTGATTGCTAGGACCTTGTTGGTTGTTGTATGGAATATTTCGGTTATAATTCTGGTTTTAATTGTAAATTGGTCTTGGCGGTTGATAATTATTCTGATAATTATTTCCAGGCCTTTGGTTTATGTATGAAATATTCTCTCTTTGTTCCATTGTTAATTCAATACTGAGACAATCTTTTGTCAAATGTGGTCCTCCACACTGCTCACAACTAATTCGTATTGAGTGAATATCTTTAGTCATCTTTTCCATTCGTCTCTCCACAGCATCTATCTTTGCGGAAATGGAATCTAAGTTATGGCTAGAATCGGATCTAGCTGCTTTAGATGATCTAATGATATCTTTTTCTTGGTGCCACTCATGTGAGTGAGAAGCAGTATTATCAATAATTTTGTAAGCATCAGTTTCGGTTTTCTTCATAATAGAACCACCAGCTGCTATATCTATGTCTTTCCTTGTAGTGATGTCGCATCCTTGGTAGAATATTTGTACTATTTGACAGGTGTCTAAACCATGTTGCGGACATCCTCTTAATAACTTTCCATATCTTGTCCATGCCTCATATAGAGTTTCATTTGGTTTCTGTGTGAACGTAACAATTTCTGCTTGAAGTCTTACGGCTTTAGATGCAGGAAAGAATTGTTTAAGAAATTTGTCAACTAAAACATCCCATGTATCAATCGCCCCTTCAGGTAACGATTCCAACCAATCTTTGGCTTCTCCCTTTAAAGTCCAGGGAAATAACATGAGATATATCTGTTCATCCTCCACTTCTCGGATTTTAAATAGTGTGCAGATCCTATTAAAGGTACGTAGATGTTCATTTGGATCTTCCTTCGGCGCACCACTAAATTGGCATTGATTAGTCACCATGTGTAGAATTTGTCCTTTGATTTCATAATCTGGCGCATTAATGTCTGGATGAGTAATTGTGTGACCTTGGCCAGTGCGTTTAGCTCTCATTCGGTCTTCCATACTTAAAGGTTCGAGATTCTCCATAATTGAATTTGTTGAATCGGTATCACTAGATGATTCTGATTTAATGGTTCGTTCCTCAACAATCTCTGTTTGATTTCAAACCCCAATTATGGTACAAAGCCCAATTACCCAATTTTAGTAATTAGCCCAACATCATGATTACTTCGTTTTAAATAAGCATAATAATAACTTAGCTACGAGACATTAATGTAAAAAGGTTGAACATAACTTACAATGATTAAAAATAGCGTAGCGTTACACGGACAGAATTTCGACTTACACCCTTACAACATTAGCTAACATACCCTTATTATTAGAATTAAAATTAAAATTAAAATATAAATTATATATATATATATATATATATCGTTTACGTATGATAAGAAGAAGAAAAAGATTATGAATTGTGATCAGAATTCGGTTGGCTTTATAGGGATTTTCGATTTTTGGGGCTCCGCGACTCGCGGTGAATTTTCTCTTCAAACTCCGCGAGTCGCGGAGAATGTATTTACAGCTCACACCCTTGGAGTCTTTCTCTGCCGACGGTTTTTATTTATAAATATAATATATATATAATTAATATAATTAATTATATATTATATTATATTTATATACATAGTTAACTTGTAATTTTTAGTCCGTTGCGTCGAGTGTTGAGAGTTGACTCTGGTCCCGGTTCCGGATTTTCGAACGTCCTTGCGTACAATTTAATATCTTGTACTTTGCGTTTTTAATCTTGTACTCTTGTAATTTCGAGACGTTTCTTATCAATAATTGGAACCTTTTTGATTGTCTTTTGTACTTTTGAGCTTTTTGGTCGTTTGCGTCTTCAATTCGTCGAATCTGTCTTTTGTCTTCACCTTTTATTATTTAAACGAATATCACTTGTAAATAGAACAATTGCAACTAAAAGCTTGTCTTTCTTGAGGAATAATGCTATGAAATATATGTTCGTTTTTAGCATTATCAAATATTAACAATTCTATACAAATCATATCCTAGCTAACTTATATTGTATTATACATGTATTATAATATATTATGTAATCTTGGGATACCATAGACACGTATGCAAATGTTTTGACATATCATATCAACCCATGTATATATATTATTTGGAACAACCATAGACACTCTATATGCAGTAATGTTGGAGTTAGCTATACAGGGTTGAGGTTGATTCCAAAAATATATATACTTTGAGTTGTGATCTAGCCTGAGATGTGTATACACTGGGTCGTGGATTGATTCAAGATAATATATATCGATTTATTTCTGTACATCTAACTGTGGACAACTAGTTGTAGGTTACTAACGAAGACAGCTGACTTAATAAACTTAAAACATCAAAATGTATTAAAAGTGTTGTAAATATATTTTGAACGTACTTTGATATATATATATACATATTTGTTATAGGTTCGTGAATCGACCAGTGGCCAAGTCTTACTTCCCGACGAAGTAAAAATCTGTGAAAGTGAGTTATAGTCCCACTTTTAAAATCTAATATTTTGGGATGAGAATACATGCAGTTTTATAAATGTTTTACGAAATAGACACAAGTAATTGAAACTACATTATATGGGTGAATGATCGAAGCCAAATATGCCCCTTTTGCTTGGTAGCCTAAGAATTAGTAAACCGATCTACTAATTGACGCGAATCCTAAAGATAGATCTATTGGGCCTAACGAACCCCATCCAAAGTACCGGATGCTTTAGTACTTCGAATTCATTTTTATCATGTCCGAAGGATTTCCTGGAATGATAGGGGATATTCTTATATGCATCCTGTTAATGTCGGTTACCAGGTGTTCACCATATGAATGAATTTTATCTCTATGTATGGGATGTATATTGAAATATGAAATCTTGTGGTCTATTATTATGATTTGATAATATATAGGTTAAACCTATAACTCACCAACATTTTTGTTGACGTTTTAAGCATGTTTATTCTCAGGTGATTATTAAGAGCTTCCGCTGTTGCATACTAAAATAAGGACAAGATTTGGAGTCCATGCTTGTATGATATTATGTAAAAACTGCATTCAAGAAACTTATTTTTGATGTAATATATTCTTATTGTAAACCATTATGTAATGGTCGTGTGTAAACGGTATATTTTAGATTATCATTATTTGATAATCTACGTAATGCTTTTTAAACCTTTATCGATAAAATAAAGGCTATGGTTGTTTTAAAAATGAATGCAGTCTTTGAAAAACGTCTCATATAGAGGTCAAAACCTCGCGACGAAATCAATTAATATGGAACGTTTATATTCAATATGAACGGGACATTTCACAAGGCATACGGGCATGACACTGACAATTGTAAGTCATTGATGAGGAAAATCATTGCTAAGATTAAATCTTGTGAGTTGAACCATATGTTACCAAGAAAATAGTATAGGAGGAATGATCCAAATAAGGGTTTCGCTTGGAAATGTCCCGTTCTTATTGATTAAAAACGTTCCATATTAATTGATTTCGTTGCGAGGTTTTGACCTCTATATGAGACGTTTTTCAAAGACTGCATTCATTTTTAAAACAAACCATAACCTTTATTTTATAAATAAAGGTTTAAAAAGCTTTACGTAGATTATCAAATAATGATAATCTAAAATATCATGTTTACACACGACCATTACATAATGGTTTACAATACAAATATGTTACAACAAAATAAGTTTCTTGAATGCAGTTTTTACACAATATCATACAAGCATGGACTCCAAATCTCATCCTTATTTAAGTATACGACAGCGGAAGCTCTTAATAATCACCTGAGAATAAACATGCTTAAAACGTCAACAAAAATGTTGGTGAGTTATAGGTTTAACCTATATATATCAAATCATAATAATAGACCACAAGATTTCATATTTCAATACACATCCCATACATAGAGATAAAAATCATTCATATGGTGAACACCTGGTAACCGACATTAACAAGATGCATATATAAGAATATCCCCATCATTCCGGGACACCCTTCGGATATGATATAAATTTCGAAGTACTAAAGCATCCAGTACTTTGGATGGGGTTTGTTAGGCCCAATAGATCTATCTTTAGGATTCGCGTCAATTAGGGTGTCTGTTCCCTAATTCTTAGATTACCAGACTTAATAAAAAGGGGCATATTCGATTTCGATAATTCAACCATAGAATGTAGTTTCAAATACTTGTGTCTATTTTGTAAATCATTTATAAAACCTGCATGTATTCTCATCCCAAAATATTAGATTTTAAAAGTGGGACTATAACTCACTTTCACTGATTTTTACTTCGTCGGGAAGTAAGACTTGGCCACTGGTTGATTCACGAACCTATAACAATATATACATATATATCAAAGTATGTTCAAAATATATTTACAACACTTTTAATATATTTTGATGTTTTAAGTTTATTAAGTCAGCTGTCCTCGTTAGTAACCTACAACTAGTTGTCCACGGTTAGATGTACAGAAATAAATCGATAAATATTATCTTGAATCAATCCACGACCCAGTGTATACGTATCTCAGTATTGATCACAACTCAAACTATATATATTTTGGAATCAACCTCAACCCTGTATAGCTAACTCCAACATTCACATATAGAGTGTCTATGGTTGTTCCGAAATATATATAGATGTGTCGACATGATAGGTCGAAACATTGTATACGTGTCTATGGTATCTCAAGATTACATAATATACAATACAAGTTGATTAAGTTATGGTTGGAATAGATTTGTTACCAATTTTCACGTAGCTAAAATGAGAAAAATTATCCAATCTTGTTTTACCCATAACTTCTTCATTTTAAATCCGTTTTGAGTGAATCAAATTGCTATGGTTTCATATTGAACTCTATTTTATGAATCTAAACAGAAAAATTACAGGTTTATAGTCGGAAAAATAAGTTACAAGTTGTTTTTGTAAAGGTAGTCATTTCAGTCGAAAGAACGACGTCTAGATGACCATTTTAGAAAACATACTTCCACTTTGAGTTTAACCATAATTTTTGGATATAGTTTCATGTTCATAATAAAAATCATTTTCTCAGAATAACAACTTTTAAATCAAAGTTTATCATAGTTTTTAATTAACTAACCCAAAAGAACCCGCGGTGTTACTACGACGGCGTAAATCCGGTTTTACGGTGTTTTTCGTGTTTCCAGGTTTTAAATTATTAAGTTAGCATATCATATAGATATAGAACATGTGTTTAGTTAATTTTAAAAGTCAAGTTAGAAGGATTAACTTTTGTTTGCGAACAAGTTTAGAATTAACTAAACTATGTTCTAGTGATTACGAGTTTAAACCTTCGAATAAGATAGTTTTATATATATGAATCGAATGATGTTATGAACATCATTACTACCTCAAGTTTAGTAGGTAAACCTACTGGAAGTGACAAGAAATGATCTAGCTTCAAAGGATCTTGGATGGCTTGAAAGTTCTTAAAGTAGGATCATGACACAAAAACAAGTTCAAGTAAGATTTTTACTCGAATTAAGATAGTTTATAGTTATAGAAATTAAATCAAAGTTTGAATATGAATATTACCTTGAATAAGAAAGATAACCTACTGTATATAACAAAGGTTTCTTGATCTTAGATGATTACTTGGAATGGATTAGAAAGCTTGGAAGTAAATTAGTAAACTTGAAGGGATTATTGAAGTGTTCTTGAAGTGTTCTTCCTATGATGATTATAGCTTGATGCTTGAAGTGATTTTTGATGAAGATGATGATTAACTACTGGAAAAATACGTTTATAATAGTGTGTGTGTGTGTTGAGAGAGAATTAGAAAGAGAATTGGAAGTGAAATGGAGTGAATGATGAGTGGTAATTGGTGAGTGGTGAGTGGGGTTAAAAGGAGTTCTAGTTAGTTGACTAGCTCATGGTAGAAGTTAAAATTGATTAGTCATACATGACATAATCAAGACTGGAATCCCATGCTAGTTCCTATTGGTATATACCCATAGTAAGTACGTTTTGAAGCTGTGTATAATACGGGTAAGAATACGACTAGAATTCTTGATGCAAGAAAAGAATGGGAAAGTAACTGTAACCATTTTCGTTAAGTATGAGTGTTTTGATATATGTCTTGAAGTCTTCTAAAAGTATTTTAATACATCTAAATACACTACATGTATATACATTTTAACTGAGTCGTTAAGTCATCGTTAGTCGTTACATGTAAGTGTTGTTTTGAAACTTTTAAGTTAACGATCTCAATTAATGTTGTTAACCCATTGTTTATTATATCTAATGAGATGTTAAATTATTATATTATCATGATATTATGATATATTAATATATCTTAATATGATATATATATACATTTAAATGTCGTTACAACGATAATCGTTACATATATGTCTCGTTTCGAAATCCTTAAGTTAGTAGTCTTGTTTATATGTATATAACTCATTGTTAATATACTTATGGAGATACTTACTTATCATAATCTCATGTTAACCATATGTATATCCATATATATATCGTCATGTCGTTTTTACAAGTTTTAACGTTCGTGAATCGCCGGTCAACTTGGGTGGTCAATTGTCTATATGAAACATATTTCAATTAATCAAGTCTTAACAAGTTTGATTGCTTAACATGTTGGAAACATTTAATCATGTAAATATCAATCTCAATTAATATATATAAACATGGAAAAGTTCGGGTCACTACAGTACCTACCCGTTAAATAAATTTCGTCCCGAAATTTTAAGCTGTTGAAGGTGTTGACGAATCTTCTGGAAATAGATGCGGGTATTTCTTCTTCATCTGATCTTCACGCTCCCAAGTGAACTCAGGTCCTCTACGAGCATTCCATCGAACCTTAACAATTGGTATCTTGTTTTGCTTAAGTCTTTTAACCTCACGATCCATTATTTCGATGGGTTCTTCGATGAATTGGAGTTTTTCGTTGATTTGGATTTCATCTAACGGAATAGTGAGATCTTCTTTAGCAAAACATTTCTTCAAATTCGAGACGTAGAAAGTGTTATGTACAGCGGCGAGTTGTTGAGGTAACTCAAGTCGGTAAGCTACTGGTCCGACACGATCAATAATCTTGAATGGTCCAATATACCTTGGATTTAATTTCCCTCGTTTACCAAATCGAACAACGCCTTTCCAAGGTGCAAATTTAAGCATGACCATCTCTCCAATTTCAAATTCTATATCTTTTCTTTTAATCTCAGCGTAGCTCTTTTGTCGACTTTGGGCGGTTTTCAACCGTTGTTGAATTTGGATGATCTTCTCGGTAGTTTCTTGTATAATCTCCGGACCTGTAATCTGTCTATCCCCCACTTCACTCCAACAAATCGGAGACCTGCACTTTCTACCATAAAGTGCTTCAAACGGCGCCATCTCAATGCTTGAATGGTAGCTGTTGTTGTAGGAAAATTCTGCTAACGGCAGATGTCGATCCCAACTGTTTCCGAAATCAATAACACATGCTCGTAGCATGTCTTCAAGTGTTTGTATCGTCCTTTTGCTCTGCCCATCAGTTTGTGGATGATAGGCAGTACTCATGTCTAGACGAGTTACTAATGCTTGCTGTAATGTCTGCCAGAATCTTGAAATAAATCTGCCATCCCTATCAGAGATAATAGAGATTGGTATTCCATGTCTGGAGACGACTTCCTTTAAATACAGTCGTGCTAACTTCTCCATCTTGTCATCTTCTCTTATTGGCAGGAAGTGTGCTGATTTGGTGAGACGATCAACTATTACCCAAATAGTATCAAAACCACTTGCAGTCCTTGGCAATTTAGTGATGAAATCCATGGTAATGTTTTCCCATTTCCATTCTGGGATTTCGGGTTGTTGAAGTAGACCAGATGGTTTCTGATGCTCAGCTTTGACCTTAGAACACGTCAAACATTCTCCTACGTATTTAGCAACATCAGCTTTCATACCCGGCCACCAAAAATGTTTCTTGAGATCCTTGTACATCTTCCCCGTTCCAGGATGTATTGAGTATCTGGTTTTATGAGCTTCTCTAAGTACCATTTCTCTCATATCTCCAAATTTTGGTACCCAAATCCTTTCAGCCCTATACCGGGTTCCGTCTTCCCGAATATTAAGATGCTGCTCCGATCCTTTGGGTATTTCATCCTTTAAATTTCCTTCTTTTAAAACTCCTTGTTGCGCCTCCTTTATTTGAGTAGTAAGGTTATTATAAATCATTATATTCATAGATTTTACTCGAATGGGTTCTCTGTCCTTCCTGCTCAAGGCATCGGCTACCACATTTGCCTTCCCCGGGTGGTAACGAATCTCAAAGTCGTAATCATTCAACAATTCAATCCACCTACGCTGCCTCATATTCAGTTGTTTCTGATTAAATATGTGTTGAAGACTTTTGTGGTCGGTATATATAATACTTTTGACCCCATATAAGTAGTGCCTCCAAGTCTTTAATGCAAAAACAACCGCGCCTAATTCCAAATCATGCGTCGTATAATTTTGTTCGTGAATCTTCAATTGTCTAGACGCATAAGCAATCACCTTCGTTCGTTGCATTAATACACAACCGAGACCTTGCTTTGATGCGTCACAATAAATCACAAAATCATCATTCCCTTCAGGCAATGACAATATAGGTGTCGTAGTTAGCTTTTTCTTCAATAACTGAAATGCTTTCTCTTGTTCATCCTTCCATTCAAATTTCTTCCCTTTATGCGTTAATGCAGTCAAGGGTTTTGCTATTCTGGAAAAGTCTTGGATGAACTTTCTGTAGTAACCAGCTAGTCCTAAAAACTGGCGTATGTGTTTCGGAGTTTTCGGGGTTTCCCACTTTTCAACAGTTTCTATCTTTGCCGGATCCACCTTAATACCTTCTTTGTTCACTATGTGACCGAGGAATTGAACTTCTTCCAACCAAAATGCACACTTTGAAAACTTAGCGTACAGTTCTTCCTTCCTCAATACTTCTAACACTTTTCTCAAATGTTCACCGTGTTCTTGGTCATTCTTTGAGTAAATAAGTATGTCATCAATGAAAACAATGACAAACTTGTCAAGGTATGGTCCACACACTCGGTTCATAAGGTCCATGAACACAGCTGGTGCATTAGTTAAACCAAACGGCATGACCAAAAACTCGTAATGACCGTAACGTGTTCTGAAAGCAGTCTTTGGAATATCATCTTCTTTCACCCGCATTTGATGATACCCGGAACGTAAGTCAATCTTTGAATAAACAGACGAGCCTTGTAGTTGACCAAATAAGTCGTCGATTCTCGGTAGTGGGTAGCGGTTCTTGATGGTAAGTTTGTTCAACTCTCGGTAGTCGATACACAACCTGAATGTACCATCTTTCTTCTTGACAAACAAAACAGGAGCTC
The DNA here is from genome assembly GCF_046630445.1 of Rutidosis leptorrhynchoides. Classification (NCBI taxonomy): domain Eukaryota; kingdom Viridiplantae; phylum Streptophyta; class Magnoliopsida; order Asterales; family Asteraceae; genus Rutidosis; species Rutidosis leptorrhynchoides. Next base: position 58,216,667 of record NC_092342.1, read on the forward strand.
CCCATGGTGATGTGCTTGGTCGAATGAAACCACGCTCTAAAAGTTCTTGTAATTGGCTTTGCAGTTCTTTCATCTCGCTGGGTGCGAGTCTGTAAGGAGCACGAGCTATTGGTGCAGCTCCTGGTACAAGATCTATTTGAAATTCAACGGATCGATGTGGGGGTAATCCCGGTAATTCTTTCGAAAATACATCGGGAAATTCTTTTGCGACGGGAACATCATTGATGCTCTTTTCTTCAGTTTGTACTTTCTCGACGTGTGCTAGAACAGCATAGCAACCTTTTCTTATTAGTTTTTGTGCCTTCAAATTACTAATAAGATGTAGCTTCGTGTTGCCCTTTTCTCCGTACACCATTAAGGGTTTTCCTTTTTCTCGTATAATGCGAATTGCATTTTTGTAACAAATGATCTCTGCTTTCACTTCTTTCAACCAGTCCATACCGATTATCACATCAAAACTCCCTAACTCTACTGGTATCAAATCAATCTTAAATGTTTCGCTAACCAGTTTAATTTCTCGATTCCGACATATATTATCTGCTGAAATTAATTTACCATTTGCTAATTCGAGTAAAAATTTACTATCCAAAGGCGTCAATGGACAACTTAATTTAGCACAAAAATCTCTACTCATATAGCTTCTATCCGCACCCGAATCAAATAAAACGTAAGCAGATTTATTGTCAATAAGAAACGTACCCGTAACAAGCTCCGGGTCTTTCTGTGCCTCTGCCGCATTAATATTGAAAACTCTTCCGTGGCCTTGTCCATTCGTGTTCTCCTGGTTCGGGCAATTTCTAATAATGTGGCCCGGTTTTCCACATTTATAACAAACTACATTGGCATAACTTGCTCCGACACTACTTGCTCCGCCATTACTCGTTCCGACACCATTTGTTCCTTTCGTTCTATTAACTCCTGGTCCGTAGACCTCACACTTCGCCGCGCTATGACCATTTCTTTTACACTTGTTGCAAAATTTGGTGCAGAACCCCGAGTGATGCTTTTCACACCTTTGGCATAGCTGCTTCTGATTGTTGTTGTTGTTGCGGTTATTATTGTTGTTGGGATGATTGTTGTAGTTGCTGTTGTTGTTGTTGTTGTTGTTGTTGTTGTTGTTGTTGTTGTTGGGCCGTTTGTTGTAGTTGCGATTGATGTTGCGATTGTTGGGATAATTGTTGCGATTATTGTTGTAATTGCTGTTGTTGTTGTATTGGTGATTCTTATCACCGTTTTCCTCCCACTTTCTTTTGACTTGCTTCACATTGGCCTCTTCAGCAGTCTGTTCTTTAATTCTTTCTTCAATCTGGTTCACTAGTTTGTGAGCCATTCTACATGCCTGTTGTATGGAGGCGGGCTCGTGTGAACTTATATCTTCTTGGATTCTTTCCGGTAATCCTTTCACAAACGCGTCGATCTTCTCTTCCTCATCTTCGAATGCTCCCGGACACAATAGGCACAATTCTGTGAATCGTCTTTCGTACGTGGTAATATCAAATCCTTGGGTTCGTAACCCTCTAAGATCTGTCTTGAGCTTATTGACCTCGGTTCTGGGATGGTACTTCACGTTCATCAAGTGCTTGAATACTGACCACGGTAGTGCGTACGCATCGTCTTGTCCCACTTGCTCTTGATAGGTATTCCACCATGTTAACGCAGAACCTGTGAAGGTATGCGTAGCGTACTTCACTTTGTCCTCTTCAGTACACTTACTTATGGCAAACACCGATTCGACCTTCTCGGTCCACCGTTTCAATCCGATCGGTCCTTCGGTTCCATCAAATTCCAAAGGTTTGCAGGCAATGAATTCTTTGTAGGTGCATCCTACACGATTTCCTGTACTGCTAGATCCAAGGTTATTGTTGGTATGTAGCGCAGCCTGTACTGCTGCTATGTTTGAAGCTAGAAAAGTACGGAATTCCTCTTCATTCATATTCACGGTGTGTCGAGTAGTCGGTGCCATTTCCTTCAAAATAGTCAAATGGAACAAGTTAATCATACAGAATATTAAGAGTAGTTAATAGTATTTCGTAGCATAATATGAACTCATTTATAAAAGCTTTTTCTTCATATTAGCGTTTTATAAGTTTAAATTCGGGTAGTACCTACCCGTTAAGTTCATACTTAGTAGCTAATATACAATTCAACTACTACAATTCTATATGAAAAACTGATTATAATAATATTTCGCGTTCAAACTTTTACACAATATTTTACAAACTTACAATACCGCTTATTTTACATATAGCATGAAATATAGCACACAATAAATTTGATACAAGATGGTTGTGAAGATAATTCTAGCTAGTACACAAGTCGTTCAGCAAAGGCAATAAAGACACGTAATTCATACGTCCAGAAACAAGTCATGCATTCTGGTTTTACTAGGATTACTTCCCATCCTTGGTCTTGTGGAACATAACCGTTATGGCCGTTGATAAGACAGCGTGTTGTAACGTCGTCAAAGGGACGAGGGTTACGTAATGTCCAACAGTCCCGTAACAATCTAAAAACCTCATTTCTTATCCCAATTACCGACTCCGTCACTTGTGGGAATGTTTTGTTTAATAGTTGTAGCCCGATGTTCTTGTTCTCACTTTGGTGAGAAACGAACATTACTAATCCGTAAGCATAACATGCTTCTTTATGTTGCATGTTAGCCACTTTTTCTAAATCACGAAGTCCAATATTCGGATATATTGAGTCAAAATAATTTCTTAACCCATTGCGTAAAATAGCATTTGGGTTCTGTTGGTCCCTTAATAACAACAGGAGTATTGTAGAGGGGGGGTGAATACAATTCTCTTCTTAATTAACTAGTCAGTTAAACACGATTTGTATTCTGTAGTAAATAAGATAGAGTCACAGGTAATTTTCAACGGTTATTCTTTATTGATTAAATCAGAAAGAATCACAACTATCCTTGGCGGAAATGATAGTTGGTTGATACAGATTACCTAGATTATAGCTAAGAGATAAACTAAAGCTATTACACGGTTTGGACTCTAACAGATAAACCCACACCACTAGTTTTTTTACAATAGTGGATACAACAATATATATAGTAGTTCTATTAACCGTGTAATTAATCTATTGTCCACTAGTACATTGGATGCCTTGTACTTGTGGGGACAATTGTGTCAGAAGGCGTGCTCTCCTTCTTTCCTCTTAGGTAGCTATTTGCAGCAACACACCAATTCGGTTTGGCATTACCATTTGATTTAAACAAATGGAATGTTGTGTTCCCTAGGTATGAATAAAGTATAACACATGTCTGCACATGCGTTCCACTTCTGCATTCCCACGTGGTCTTGTAAGGTCACTTGTCAGCCGCCGACTCCTGTCCTTTTCTGTTCAACTTTGTCTTCGACTTCTGTTGAATAGTGCGTTGATGTAGACCACTCTGGGAAACTACCATGCTTGTAATGGAGCATGGCTGTCTTGTGTTGTATGCTGATATCCAGACTTACTGGTCCTTCATATGCTGAGTCACTTGATATTCTTGATTTGCTGGGTGCACATCCTGTGCTGATTCGAAGAATACATTTCTACCTTGTGCTGATAGACTAGGCAGCATACTAAACACTCGACACAGCTATATTAGCTGACTATACATAAACAAACTTGTGCTGGCTGCACATAACACTTTAGTGCAAATAAATATTGTTTTGTCATAATTAAATCCTTAATTATTTTGGGGACTCAACAATCTCCCCCTATTTGATGATGACAAAACCTATGACTTGAAGAGAAAACACTAAAGCCAGCACTTAGGGACCAAGTGAGAGTAGACAGTAAATTCGTCAGTTTAAGTTTGTTTTGGGATCTTTTGCTGAGTTATCTATATCATATAATTTGATATGATTTTGAAGATAAACTCACTTTACTTTCGTTACATCAGATATATACAATAATTATAAGATAATTCGTAATGAAAAGTAAATTACAAAAGATACAAGTTAAGCACATAGGAGACTATCTATCTTTATCCCTTTCTCTTTCTCTTTCTTCATCAGATAGCTCCTCTTGTTTAATCTTCCAGGCTTCAGGGAACAGGAGAGGTAATTCAGCAGGGTCAAAAACAGGGATGAAAGGAGGTAGAACAATTCGGCTTCTCCCAGTTGGTCCTTCACCAGTAGGTTGCTTCCCTTTAGGCTTTTGAGCAAGAAATTCATCAACATCAACTACTGGTGCATTCCCAAACTTAGTTGCCTTCTTGAACAGCTGTTGGAGTTCAGTCTTAAGAGCACTCTTGATAGCACTCTCACGTTTACCAATGAAATACTCCAAGATTTCTATCCATTCACTGAATCCAAGAGTTCTTAAGTCATCAAAACTAATCCTTTCTTGAACATTGTTATCCCTGACAACATTGAAAGCCCTTTTTGTCCCTCTGTTTACCTTGATAATTCTGCAGGGATTAGATCTTCTATTCATCACATTACCATACCTGCTCTTATAATAAGTATCAGGAAACTCAATATTGTGATCAGGTACTACAGGAGCAGTGGCAGGTACTTTCTCAGCAGCTTCTATCTTATCAAAAACCTTATCCTGTTCTTTGACAATGGCTCTGGCTAGTTTGAGGGACTCAGCCTGTTGCTTTCTGTCAGCAGCCAATCTGTCTTCAATATCCTGAAGCCTTGATCGTTCAGCAAGTTCAGCATCAGCAGCTTCTCTGGCTTCCCTTTCAGCAGCTAAACCCATCAGATAATCATCATAAGAAATGTTCAGGGATCTTACTGCTTCAACCATCTTTCTACCCTCTTCAGTACTAAGGGCAGCACAATACTCCCTTATATCCATACCCAGCTGGAGAGCATCTTCAAAATGAATTCTTTCATCAGTAGTGGAGAGCCTGAGACCACTGTTATTCAAGTACACCCTAATGTCAATGCCATGGGTTAGTGCAGCAATATAGTGTGGCTGATCAAGAGGATGATGCAGCAGCCTGACTTGACGAATTCTTTCATTAAGCTCAATTTGTCTTTGTTCAAGCAGCTCTGGAACAGTGATCTGAAGTCTGTAGGCTTCTCTTTCATCTGGGTTCATTTTTCTGATGTTCGGCTCACCATGGGTTACTGAGTCATCTTCCCAAGTGATATGTTTGTCATGAATCCTTGGGGAAGATGGAGGATACATAGATGATTCATAGCTGCCAGATGAACTAACTGGATGCTGATTGACCCGGTTATCCTGTGTTCTGTCAAAGTAAACTTGAATCTGGGGAGGAAGAGGAGATAGAACAAATGTTTGGCTGTCTCTTCCCCAGACTGTGAAGTCAGCAGGATCAACCGTTTCATCATCTACTTGTTTAGCACCCAGCTCAACCGACTTTGCTGGGTCTTCAACACTTGTACTACCCAGCAGCACACTTCTGGCTGGGTCTTCTATCACAGCACTCCTTGCTGTGTCTTCAATGCCAGCTGACTGATTAGTATCAGCTGGCTCAACCACTTTAGTACCTTCATCAGCTGCCTCGAATAGGGGTCCTTTCCTCAGGGGCTGATTGTCCCTAGGAGCAGATTTCACCCTGTATTTGTCAATAGGCCTGGGTTCAGCTGATGGTTCTTGTGTCGATACTGGTTGAATAGGAGGTAGGTAAGGAACAATAGCAAGATGCTCCCCCTGACTAATAACATCATCATCATTAAGGATGATTGTTTCTGTTGGCTGTGTTTGTTGTGTAGCTGGCTGAGCAGCAGATGCTGGTTGAGGAGTAGAGCTGGCTTCTAACATAGCATCAACCCATTTCATGAAAATATCAGCTCTAACTCCACCAGTTGACTCAGTAGAATCAAGGTAATCCTTCATCTCAGCAGGAGTCATGTTCCTGATTCTTTCTGCTTTCTGTGCATACAGCTTTGCCCTCTGTTTGTCGTATTTGACCATGAACTTGGCATTTCTTTTTCTTGCCTCTTTTCTGTGTTTATCAAAGGCAGTCAGGTCATCATCGATTTCCATTGCTTTTGGACTCAGCCATCTTCTGTGCATAATCTTACGACGTTTAAGTTCAGCAAAGGCCTCAAACTTGGCATTGAAGGCATCATCTAGTTCCTGCTGTCGCTTTTGATGTCTCTCTAACTTCCTCTTCATTTTACGTTCAATAGATTGAGACAGCACAAAAGCTTCAGCTACAGCCATATCAGAAACATCACTGGGCTTACTGCCAGAACCAATATCATCCACTGGTGTGGCAGACACACTGGGTTGAGTACCACCAGTTGCCTGTGCACCACCAGCTTCAGTATGAGCGTTGCTGGGCTTAGGGCCAGTGTCTTGACCATCACCATCACCATCTCCATCTCTCCTGGGTTGTTTAGGAGCCTTTTTATGTTCATGCTCCCCCTCAGACTGTTTTCTCTTTTTAGATTTCTTTTTGGACTTTTTCTCCCCCTTTTTGTCATCAGCACTGGCAGTAGGGTGAATAGAAGGGGAGACAGTAGCATCAAGATCACTGTCTGACTGAGGAGCAGAGAAGGCAAAATTGTTCCACTCAGCAATCTCTGGAGTAAGATGGGTACCAGGATCCACACCAAATTGTCTTAGCAGAAGATTGGAGGATCTAACTTCATTCCTGGCTACACCCATAGCCATTTGTTCAACGATGGCCCGAACATCACCTTGCAAAGCAGCCATTCGTTGCATGTTTTCAACCATCTGAACATAGGCAGCAGCAGGAATCATGTTAGCCATTTGAGCTTCCTGCGATTCCAATCTCTCATGTAACACCCTGTTCTCCTCATTTAAGAAAGTATTTCTGCGGTTAGCAGCATCCAAATCAGCTTGGAGTCGGGTGATAGTTTCACAGTACTCATTGTGAGAGATAATTCGCCTTTCAAGCTCCTCTTCATCTTCGTGGTGCTTTGTGATTGCTTCGACTGCCACATCAGCAAAAGCACACACCTGCTGGAGTTTAAGATCAATAGGAGTTGTAACAGCCTCTCCAGCAGATCTGACAGCAGCAGAGACACTATCAACAATAGCTCTGCGAATAGTTTCCTCCAAATTTGGTGTGATCCCTTGCAGTGTCTTATAGACAGCAAAGGTGGAAATATCAGCAACCTCATCTGCATTGAACTTTAAGTATGCAGAGGTTGAAGGTTGGTCAGCACAAGCTAACAGAGGAGTATCACCGTGGGGTGGTGGAGATGGAAGGTCAGGAGCTGACTCATCACCATGATCACCATCGTTTTTACCTTCGCCCGAAGACTTAGAACCACTGATATCCTTGTCAGCATTATTATCAGCATTGTCATCAGTAAGATCCACTGGTTTGTCTTTGGAACCAGTCACGTTATCATGAATGACTGGTTCGCCCTTACCAGTACCTTCATCAGCATCCTCATCAGAAGAAGATGAGGAGGAAGAAGCTGAGGAAGAAGAAGGTACTGGCGAATCAGGGACATTTTGCATAACACACTTACCAGTAGTAGGATCGATGACAAACTTGAGAGGCCTCCATGTACCAGGAAATGGCGAAGCAGCTGGAGCCATACCAAAAACATGATAGTAAGGCTGTTCATTGATTTGCTCCAGCAGGGCTATCCTCTCATAAATTTCTTCTCTAGCTGGTCTATCAAGCTGAGATAATAGCTCAACCATCTCTTCACGAGGTAATCTGCTGGCTGAGACTATTGCAGATTCGGGATCAATGGTCAGCTGATCGACCAGCATAGCAATCTTGGGAGAGATTGAAGCTCCCTTGAAAATAAAGTTAGGAACAACTTCATCTGGATCTGGTACCTGCACAACATATGGCTTTGTTTCCTCAGTAACAGAAGCCTTAGTCGAATCAGTAGTTGTGTCAGCAGAGGTACCAGCATCCTTAACATCAGCAACCTGTGCACCAGTATCAGAAGGAAAAGTAGCACTAGTACCAGCATCCATAGCAGAATCAGATAGAAATGTAGCACTAGCACTAGCATCAGCTGTAACAATACCAGAATCAGAACCAGGAATGACAATAACATTAGCTGCATTCGGCTGAATGGTTTCAAACTCCATCTCAGCAGTTGGTTCAGTAGCAACCAAAATTGGACCAATAGGATGACGAACTGCAGATTCTGTAAGAACTTGACGTTCCATAGAAGAAGAATCAGAAGAATCAGCAGGCTCATCAGACATTAATGCAGAGTCCACTCTTGGCTGGGTGACAGGTTCATCAAGAAGAACATCCTTGACAATATTGTCAATAACCTTCTCAAGAACAGGAGGTTCTTCCATGATAACATCTTCCACACCAGCAGCAGCAGAATCAACAGTACTAGCATCAGCACCACCAGTAACAGAATCAGTGGCACCAACACCAGTAGCAGAGGCAGCAATATCACCAGTAGGAATAACAACATTTTTATTTTGCTCCCCCTCTGCCTGTTCATCTACCCTGCTAAGAACTGAAACAATAGAACAAGTTATGTTAGCAACTGTGGAACCAAATAAATTTGACTCAACAATTGCATCTGTTTTTGGTCTCTGGGGACAGACTTGTGATTTGGTCAGGCCTTCGAATGAGACAGAAGAAGGTGTCTGTAAGTACAGCGGTGACTCTGCTGACTCATTGGCAACACATGTTGACCCAGATAGTGTAAGAGATCTTGCTGGTAATGATGTAGGAGTGTGACTCTTATCAGTATCCGAGTAACATACTGGCTGTGCAGTCACCTGAGCTGGTTCAACACGATGAAGACCCAGCTCAAGCCTGCTTTGGGGGTCAGATATGTTCTCTGCTGGTTGTACTGTCAGCAGGAAGTATTGCATTAAGTTCATTTCAGAAAAATGTGGAAGTGCCTGGTTAGACGAGTATGGGTTGCTACTCTTCTTGACACCAGTTTTAAAACCAGTCAGCTTGGGAGCCAGGGTTATACCGTTAACTCCCTCAACATTTTTCAAGTCAGCAGTTAAAAAATTTTCAATTAAGTTAGATTGTTCTGCTGTTTGGTCTAGAAACGCACCAGGTTCCATAGCTACATCCTTTGCAGGAGCAGCAGCTGAGACTGGTGCAATCTCCCCTGTGGTTCGCTTGGAGCCAGCTTTGGCACGCTTAGGTTTGCCTGTAACCAAGAAATAGATGAGCAACAGATTCCAACACTAGAATTGGGTAGTCAGTATATAAGACTAGGGCTGTTCTTTATGATCAGATAGCACTAGATTCTAATACAACTACTGCTTTACCAGTATATGAGACGGTGGCTGTACTAGTTGAGGTAGCTGGCTGCTTCCTTCGCGTTGCTGGCTTTCGTTGAGGACCCTCCCCCTCAGCTGGTGTAGAACCAGAGGCAGTCGATTGGGTGGCTCCACGACGAGCAGCAAGATACTCGTTCATTGCTGGTGTCAACTCAGCATATGGAGCAGCAGGTACATCCTTTGGCATACCCCCTTGTTTTACTGGGACCTCAAATGATTGATCAGCAATTTGCTGATAAGCTTCACCCAGTTCACTTTCAAATACCAGGCTTAAGAATCGTGGAAATGGAATCAAGTTGGTTCTTACTCTAGCAGTCACCATTTCCCTTAGCCTCAAATAAATTTCAAGGGCGTAATCGATGTTCCTGTTGAACAACAACCCATGACCAAGCTTGAGCTCAAAATCTGAGCATTGGTCAAAGCTTCCTGACTTTTGACTCATGCACTGAGTCATCAACCCGAAGAAGTAGTACCACAGAGGTGGCATATGCTTTCTCAACGGTGTATGTGCCACTGGTCCAGCAAACCCAATGGTCTCCAACACCTCCCTTCTTAATTCGTCACTAGTAGGTGAAGCAACAAATGGTCCACCGGGCAATTGAAGAGCACGTCTAATAGCTTCGACGGTGACAGAGCAATTTAGGGTTTCAGTCACCATGCCACGAATACATGGAACGTTGCCGGGAGTGGTGGCAACAGTGGCAGTATACCAAAATCGTGCCAAACAGGCAGCATAGAATCGGGAAGGTACACCGGTGATGGCTCTTGCCAGAGGTGATTGATGGATGTAATCGATGAGAGCCTCATACCCTTTGTTAACCTTCGATTTGGGGATAGAAAGGGCATGTGCAGCATTGCCTCTAGATAGGCGAATCAGTGAGTGATCAGGTGCATTGGGAGCCCTAATCAGGTTGGGGTGGAGATTGAACAGTGGTCCTTGAAAAACGTGTTCTTGAACCACCGGTTCCTCCGGTGCCGGTGCCGGTTGTGGGGCAGGTTGTGGTTGCTGTTGTGGTTGTTGCTGTTGTTCCTCTTGCTGGCTTTCAGCACGTGGTGATTGCTATTGTTGTTCTGCCATTGATGAGTGTAGGATTAAGATTTGAAGATTGAAGATTGAAAAAGTTTTGAGAGTAAAAAAAATGTGTGTTTTGAAAAATGAATAACCGAAGGTTATTATGTAAGATGAAACACACTTTTATCCGTTGTGATTGGGTGAAAAAGTGCAGGAGAGAGAAAATTACTGTCATCTGCAGGCGCGTGGGCAGATGTGACAGACTGTCACGTTTTCAAGGGGAGACAGACTGTTGACATGACATTTATACGGCTTAAACACTCATTACTCCCATACAGCATTAAATGCATCAGATTTCATTTCAAACAAATTGATTTAAAACCTCAAAAATAATTTTTTTTTTTGTATTAAATACAAAATACTTTTGTTACATTTAATATGTCATGAATTTAATTTAAATCATTGGAAGTAAATGAGTTTCCAGTTTTAAGGAATCATTGAATTTGGAGAGCTATTTATTATTTCATTGAAACCATTTAAGTAACCAAAATATAAAAGACCTTGCTGTGCTGGTTGTTTGACATGTAGGCAGTAAGTAAATAAATGTGACTTACTGGTTTGCCCTACACGTTGTAGAGCCAGCACACCAACAAAAGTTGTCTTTTATTTAAAGTTCAAGCATACCCAGCTCAGAGATGAGATAGTTAAAACGTTTCTCATCTAATGGCTTTGTAAATAGGTCTGCTAATTGCTGGTCGGTAGAAATAAAATGTAACTCAACGTCACCCTTTTGAACATGATCCCTTATGAAATGATACCGAACATCGATGTGCTTAGTCCTTGAGTGCATCACAGGATTGTTGGTGATAGCAATTGCACTAGTGTTGTCACAGTAGATTGGAGTTTTTGTAACATGAACACCATAGTCCTTTAGCTGGCTTTGCATCCACAGTACTTGAGCAGTACAACTACCAGCAGAGACATATTCTGCCTCAGCAGTAGATGTGGACACAGTATTTTGCTTTTTGCTTGTCCAGCTGACTAGCCTACTACCCAGTAACTGGCACCCACCAGTAGTACTTTTCCTGTCTATTTTACACCCTGCAAAGTCAGCATCTGAATACCCAATTAGTTCAAAATCCTGGTCTTTGGGATACCAAAGACCACGTTTAGCAGTACCTTTTAGGTATCTGAATATTCTTTTTACTGCCAGCAAGTGTGACTCTTTAGGATCAGCTTGATATCTGGCACAGAGACATGTGGCGAACATAATATCTGGTCTGCTGGCTGTGAGATAAAGTAGGGATCCAATCATACCTCTATATTCAGTGATATTAACTGGTTCACCATTTGGATCAGCATCTATTTTAATGGATGCTGCCATTGGAGTCCCTATGTCTTTTAAACAGGTCAGACCAAATTTCTTTAACATATCTTTGATATATTTATCTTGACTTATGAATATTCCATCATCAAGTTGTTTGATCTGCAATCCTAAAAAGTATTGCAGATCTCTTTGTAAACTCATTTCATATGCCTTTGACATACGTTTTGAAAAATCTTGACAATGTTTTTCATTTTTAGAACCATAAATAATATCATCCACATATATCTGTACCAACAAGAGATCACCATCTATCTCTTTTGAGAATAGAGTGGTATCAATTGTTCTAACTTTAAAACCTATACCAGTGAGATACACATGAAGTGTCTCATACCATGCTCTTGGAGCCTGTTTAAGGCCATAAAGAGCTTTGTCTAACTTGTAGACATGGTCTGGATATTTACTGCTTACAAAACCAGGAGGCTGTTTGACATAAACTTCTTCTTGCAGCTTTCCATTCAGAAATGCAGATTTAACATCCATCTGAAATACTCTAAAGTTCATCCTAGCAGCATATGCTAAGAACAATCTGATAGCTTCCATCCTAGCCACTGGTGCATAAGTTTCCCCATAATCCAATCCTTCTTCCTGTCTAAACCCTTGAGCAACCAATCTTGCTTTGTTTCTGATAACGACACCATCTTCATCCATCTTGTTTTTAAACACCCACTTAGTACCAATGATCTTCTTTGTCTTATCCTCAGGTTCAGGTACCAATGTCCACACTTTGTTCCTATCAAACTGAGTAATTTCTTCTTGCATTGAACCAACCCAGCTAGGATCTTGAAGTGCTTCCTCAGGACACGTGGGCTCAATGGTAGACACAAAATTAACATGCATACAAAAGTTGCTGGTTGCATGCCTCTGTGTTTTAACACCACTCGTAAGATTACCAATAATCTACTCAATCGGATGCTCCCTTGTCCATTTGGTGTTATGAACAGGTGAGCTGGTTGTAGAACACACAGCATCTTGATCATCAGCTGGTTCAGATGAGTGAGCAGCAACAGAAGGTTGCTGATCAATATCAGTAGAAACAGTACCAGCTTGTGATCTCTCAGAACCAGCAGACCTAGGCTCAAGTTGCAGCACTTCAGTAGAGCCAGTAGGTCCACTTGGTTTAGACACAGATGGAACAGAATGTTCCATTTCATCATCAGAGAACCCAGCATCATGGATTGGTGAGGGTTGTGCTGCTGGCTCTTCATCATCAAGAGCTTGCTGAGTAGGCTCTTCAAACAGTAACACTTCATCTTCACGATCAGTAGATGAAGCAGAGGCAGTTTCATCGAATATAACATTAATGGATTCTTCAAAACAACCCCTTCTTTTGTTGTAGACCCTATATGCCTTTGACATGTTGGAATATCCAAGGAATATACCTTCATCAGCTTTAGCATCGAATTTGCCCAGCTGATCCCTATTATTTAGAATGTAACAGGGAGTGCCAAATACATGAAGAAATGAAATTGAGGGTCTTCTTCCTTTGAGAACTTCATAAGCAGTTTTCTGATGTCTTTTCACAATAAGAGATCTATTCTGGGTAAAACAGGCAGTATTCACAGCTTCTGCCCAGTAGGAATTCTTCAACCCAGACTCAGCCAACATAGATCTTGCTGCTTCAATGAGAGTTCTGTTTCTTCTTTCTGCAACACCATTTTGCTGAGGTGTTCTCACAGCAGAGAAATTTTAGGAAATACCTTTGTCAGCACAAAATTCTTCTAATGTAGCATTTCTGAATTCTGTACCATGATCACTTCTTAGTTGCTTCACCAGTTGCCCATTCAAAAGCTCCATTCTTTTGATAAAATTGATGATTTCTTCAGCAGCTTCACTCTTTTGCCTCAAAAAGAACACCCAAGTGTATCTCGAGTATTCATCAACAATAACCAGTGTATACTTCTTCCCACTACAGCTGGCCACATTCACTGGACCAAATAGATCCATATGAAGTAAGTGAAATGGTTTCTCAACAGATGAGATTTGCTTTGATTTGAACGAGGCATGGTGATGTTTCCCCTTTTCACAACCAGGACACAATCTGTCCTTCACATAAGACATTGTGGGTAGCCCAGACACCAAACTTCTACTGGATAATTTGTGAATATCTTTGAAGTTGAGATGTGAGAGTCTCTTGTGCCATAACCACTTCAGGTTATCTGCTGCCTTCGAATAGAAACAAGTGTCAGTTGTTGTGACTGCTGTGTTCATGTCAATTTGATACATGTTTTCATGACGTTTTGCAGTCAGCAGTGGCTTCCCTGTCTTATCAAAAATTGTACCAATTTTCTTTCTGAATTGGACTATCTTATTCTTGCTTGTCAGTTGGCTTATGCTGAGTAAGTTATGTTTAAGCCCAACTACATATGCAACATTTGAGAACGTGACATTCCCATTTGTCAAAGTACCAAAACCCTTTGTGTAACCCAACGAATTATCTCCATACGAAACAACTGGACCATCCTTTTCCTGATAGTCCATCAGCAGGGACTTACTTCCGGTCATATGTCTCGAACAACCACTATCGAGATACCAGATTTGCTTGTTTTGAATGCCCTGCACAATAACTTAGAGATTAGTTCTTTTTGGGAACCCATCCAAGGATGGGTTCTGAAGGAGTCACCTTTGATGACTTATTCTTTTCTACTGGCTTGCTAGAAGAAGCAGCAGATGGGGTTTGGGTTTGAGTACACTGGTTAGCCAAGTGAGCTTTGCTGCCACATTTGTAGCATTTTCTCACTTTTGGCTTTTGTGGCTGGTCATGCACAGATCTAATAGGGGCAGTAGGATCGGGTCGACTTTTGGTTACTGCCTCAATTAGCTGGTCAAGCTTGGCTGTCATTATCTCAGTGATAGACAGCTCATCAGTCGAGTCAATTTTTGCTTTTCCCTTATGGGCAGCTTTCCTTTTGGAACCAGTACCATGACCATGGCGAACTGTCTTTCCTTTATCATTTGACAAGTTAGCGTGGGAAGTTGCTGGCTTGTCTTCTGATTCTGATGAACCAGTAGGTATCTTAACTACTGCCTTAGATTTGCCAGTATTTCGTTTCACTGGCTTGTCTGCAGCTACTGGGTGACCAGTAGATTGGTCATCAGCTGGCTTAGCACTGGTAGAACTCGAACACGAAGGGGAATCAGTTGGTTTAACTTTTCTCAAATTGTTTTCAGTGATTTCCCTTTTAATACGTCTTTCTTTCGGAGTCATGTAGTAGATGCTTGAGGGGTCAGTAGTCTCATCAATTGAGTTACTGGCTTCTCTTGCTCTAACTTCATCCTCCAAAATTTCTTTCATGGCAGGTGGTGGGGACACAGTAGGTCTAACAAATTTGTTCGTCACAACCTTTTTACCTTCAACTATCTTGGCAAAAGTATTTGGCAAGACAGCTTCAGGATCAGTTTCAAGAATCGGGTCCATGAAAGTAACTTCTGCAATAGCAGCAGCAGCAGCATAGTCACCAGCAAAGAAGGCTTGAACTTGGGCAGGCACCTGCTCGTTAACACATTTAGCTGTGCGTTGAGCAGATGTGCACCATGAAGCAACAACTCTTTTGAGATTGTCCAGCTGGGCCTTGACTTCTGCTGCCTCAACGTGAAGAGTTTCTAAAGCAAAGTTTTGTTTTTCAAGTTTGGAAATTGTATCTTTTAAGATCTTAATTTCATCATTTTTGCCTTTGAGTTTTTCATTTAAAGATTTGTTATTAGATTTCAAACTCTCTTCACGTTTGCAGCTTCTGCATAAATCAATTCTTAGGTAGTCAAACATTTCAGCTTTTTCATCATCAGTATAAGTTCGAAAATTATCAACCTTATACATCATTTCAGTTTTCCATTGAGGAGAATCTCTGTTTTGATCAGCTTCCCTCATATCAGCCAAAAACGTACTACCACCATCATCCTCATCAGACTCCTCGACCTCTTTGGCCATCAAACACAGCTTTTTACCAGTAGCATAACCAGCACCATCATCATCAGTATCACTATCAGAAGATGAGGACGTGCTGGCTTCATCCCAGTCATGATGTTCAGCAACTAGAACCTTTTCTGGCTGTTTACCCTTCTTGTCAGTCTTTGCACTTTCCTTCATCTGAGCTTTCATAGCTTTGTACTTGTTTTTGTACTTATCAGCTTTTGAGAAAGAGTTAGCATGTGACGTGGAAGGTTTCTTGGACATGCATTCAGCAGCAAAATGTCCAACCTTCCCACAATTAAAGCACTCAGATTTAGGACCCTTGACTAACTTGCTGTTGTACCTAGCATTTGGCTTTTTGCTCCCTTTGTATGACTTGCTGGTTCTACTACGATTGAACCTTTTGAACTGCCTAGCCAGTAGAGCCATACCTTCAGCAAACCCTTCTACATCACTTTCATCTGTACTGCTTTCTTCAGACCCAGTACCACTTTCCTCAACACTATCAGCTGACTCTTGTTCTGCCAGTAACTTTTGAACCAGTAGAGCTTTTTGAGCTTTCTTCCATTTAGCAGCAGCAATAAGAGCAGCATCATCATTTTTAGATGATTTTGAAGTGGTGGGGGCAGACCTAAAGTTTTCTTTCATGTTAAGTTCAAACTTGGCTTCTGCCTTCTCATGATTCCAAAGGGAACTGTAGAGAGAAGACAGGTTAAAGTTCTTTAGGGTCTGTGTGGTTCTTAATGGGTCAGTAACAGGTTTCCATTTACATGGCAGTGCATCAATGAATTTGTTCACTTGTTCAAATTCAGTGTAGGTCACATTTAAAGTGGTCAGGTCTGCTATCAAAGAGTTAAACCTAATGAAGGTTTGCTTAAGGGTTTCATTCTTATAGGCAAAGAACATTTCATATTCTCTTTTAAGAGCAATCATCCTGTTCTGCCTAACTTCTCCCATACCCTCATAGGTGACATCTAGGTAGTCAAGCATAAGCTTAGCATTTTCTTTTCCCTTGATCAGTTTGAACAGTGGGTTAGGCAAAGTTATGGCTAACAGGGTTCTGATTTTAGGGTCAAGACCAACTCGACGTTTATCCTCATCATCCCATCTAGAGGGAGTAAGAATAACCTCTCTGCCAGGGATGGCAGGAGTGTCAGCTGTTGCTGGTGCACTACCAACTGTCTCAGTGGGAACGAAAGGGCCATCTTTGGCAATTCCAGGCATGAGTGAATCCACAGACTCAAGATGGAGCATGAACCTTGCCTTCCAAGTTTCATACTCATCTTCATCAAACTTAGGTGGTCTGTTAGACGAGCCATTCTCAAGGTAAGCTGAGTTTGAATACGAAGCCATAAGAGAATTCAGATCCAAGATATTAATTATCAAGACTGAAGCTCTAATACCAGTTGTTGGTCCCTTAATAACAACAGGAGTATTGTAGAGGGGGGGTGAATACAATTCTCTTCTTAATTAACTAGTCAGTTAAACACGATTTGTATTCTGTAGTAAATAAGATAGAGTCACAGGTAATTTTCAACGGTTATTCTTTATTGATTAAATCAGAAAGAATCACAACTATCCTTGGCGGAAATGATAGTTGGTTGATACAGATTACCTAGATTATAGCTAAGAGATAAACTAAAGCTATTACACGGTTTGGACTCTAACAGATAAACCCACACCACTAGTTTTTTTACAATAGTGGATACAACAATATATATAGTAGTTCTATTAACCGTGTAATTAATCTATTGTCCACTAGTACATTGGATGCCTTGTACTTGTGGGGACAATTGTGTCAGAAGGCGTGCTCTCCTTCTTTCCTCTTAGGTAGCTATTTGCAGGAACACACCAATTCGGTTTGGCATTACCATTTGATTTAAACAGATGGAATGTTGTGTTCCCTAGGTATAAATAAAGTATAACACATGTCTGCACATGCGTTCCACTTCTGCATTCCCACGTGGTCTTGTAAGGTCACTTGTCAGCCGCCGACTCCTGTCCTTTTCTGTTCAACTTTGTCTTCGACTTCTGTTGAATAGTGCGTTGATGTAGACCACTCTGGGAAACTACCATGCTTGTAATGGAGCATGGCTGTCTTGTGTTGTATGCTGATATCCAGAGTTACTGGTCCTTCATATGCTGAGTCACTTGATATTCTTGATTTGCTGGGTGCACATCCTGTGCTGATTCGAAGAATACATTTCTACCTTGTGCTGATAGACTAGGCAGCATACTAAACACTCGACACGGCTATATTAGCTGACTATACATAAACAAACTTGTGCTGGCTGCACATAACACTTTAGTGCAAATAAATATTGGTTTGTCATAATTAAATCCTTAATTATTTTGGGGACTCAACAGGTTCCCCGCAATATATGCGTCAAAGTAAACAAATCGTAACTTATGGATTTCCCAATGTGATATCCCCCATCTTTCGAACGAAACCTTTTATAAACCAAGGCATTCTTGGAACGTTCTTCGAATGTCTTACAAACTGATCTTTCCTTAAATAGTTGTGCCGAAGAATTCTGACCGACTCTAGACAAGATTTCATCAATCATGTCTCCGGGTAGGTCTCTTAAAATATTGGGTTGTCTATCCATTTTGTGTTTTTATACTGTAAAATAGACAAGAGTTAGATTCATAAAAAAAATACTTATTAATACAAGCAATTTTTACATATATCATAAAGCATAAGCACACTATATTACTTATATTACACCACACGAATACAACTATCTTATTCCGACTCGCTTGTTTCTTCTTCTTCGGTTTTGGTTCGTTTTGCCAAGTTTCTAGGGATATATGATGTTCCCCTAATACGAGCCGTCGTTATCCACATTGGTTTAGAAAAACCTGGTGGTTTAGAGGTTCCCGGGTCATTGTTACAACTTAAGGACTTCGGGGGTTGACGATACATATAAAGTTCATCGGGGTTGGAATTAGATTTCTCTATTTTTATGCCATTTCCCTTATTATTTTCTTTTGCCTTTTTAAATTCAGTTGGGGTAATTTCTATAACATCATTGGAATTCTCGTCGGAATCCGATTCATCTGAGAATTGGTAATGCTCCCAATATTTTGCTTCCTTGGCAGAAACACCATTGACCATAATTAACCTTGGTCGGTTGGTTGAGGATTTTCTTTTACTTAACCGTTTTATTATTTCCCCCACCGGTTCTATTTCTTCATCCTGTTCCGATTCTTCTTCCGGTTCCGATTCTTCTTCCGGTTCCGACTCTTCTTCCGGTTCCTCTTCGGGAACTTGTGAATCAGTCCACGAATCATTCCAATTTACATTTGACTCTTCATTATTATTAGGTGAGTCAATGGGACTTGTTCTAGAGGTAGACATCTATCACATAATATCAAACGCGTTAAGAGATTAATATATCACATAATATTCACATGTTAAAAATATATAGTTTCCAACAAAATTTGTTAAGCAATCATTTTTCAAGTAAATACGGTCGAAGTCCAGACTCACTAATGCATCCTAACAAACTCGATAAGACATACTAATGCAAAATTCTGGTTCTCTAAGACCAACGCTCGGATACCAACTGAAATGTCCCGTTCTTGTTGATTAAAAACGTTCCATATTAATTGATTTCGTTGCGAGGTTTTGACCTCTATATGAGACGTTTTTCAAAGACTGCATTCATTTTTAAAACAAACCATAACCTTTATTTCATAAATAAAGGTTTAAAAAGCTTTACGTAGATTATCAAATAATGATAATCTAAAATATCCTGTTTACACACGACCATTACATAATGGTTTACAATACAAATATGTTACAACAAAATAAGTTTCTTGAATGCAGTTTTTACACAATATCATACAAGCATGGACTCCAAATCTCGTCCTTATTTAAGTATGCGACAGCGGAAGCTCTTAATAATCACCTGAGAATAAACATGCTTAAAACGTCAACAAAAATGTTGGTGAGTTATAGGTTTAACCTATATATATCAAATCATAATAATAGACCACAAGATTTCATATTTCAATACACATCCCATACATAGAGATAAAAATCATTCATATGGTGAACACCTGGTAACCGACATTAACAAGATGCATATATAAGAATATCCCCATCATTCCGGGACACCCTTCGGATATGATATAAATTTCGAAGTACTAAAGCATCCGGTACTTTGGATGGGGTTTGTTAGGCCCAATAGATCTATCTTTAGGATTCGCGTCAATTAGGGTGTCTGTTCCCTAATTCTTAGATTACCAGACTTAATAAAAAGGGGCATATTCGATTTTGATAATTCAACCATAGAATGTAGTTTCACGTACTTGTGTCTATTTTGTAAATCATTTATAAAACCTGCATGTATTCTCATCCCAAAATATTAGATTTTAAAAGTGGGACTATAACTCACTTTCACAGATTTTTAATTCGTCAGGAAGTAAGACTTGGCCACTGGTTGATTCACGAACCTATAACAATATATACATATATATCAAAGTATGTTCAAAATATATTTACAACACTTTTAATATATTTTGATGTTTTAATTTTATTAAGTCAGCTGTCCTCGTTAGTAACCTACAACTAGTTGTCCACAGTTAGATGTACAGAAATAAATCGATAAATATTATCTTGAATCAATCCACGACCCAGTGTATACGTATCTCAGTATTGATCACAACTCAAACTATATATATTTTGGAATCAACCTCAACCCTGTATAGCTAACTCCAACATTCACATATAGAGTGTCTATGGTTGTTCCGAAATATATATAGATGTGTCGACATGATAGGTCGAAACATTGTATACGTGTCTATGGTATCTCAAGATTACATAATATACAATACAAGTTGATTAAGTTATGGTTGGAATAGATTTGTTACCAATTTTCACGTAGCTAAAATTAGAAAAATTATCCAATCTTGTTTTACCCATAACTTCTTCATTTTAAATCCGTTTTGAGTGAATCAAATTGCTATGGTTTCATATTGAACTATATTTTATGAATCTAAACAGAAAAATTATAGGTTTATAGTCGGAAAAATAAGTTACAAGTCATTTTTGTAAAGGTAGTCATTTCAGTCGAAAGAACGACGTCTAGATGACCATTTTAGAAAACATACTTCCACTTTGAGTTTAACCATAATTTTTGGATATAGTTTCATGTTCATAATAAAAATCATTTTCTCAGAATAACAACTTTTAAATCAAAGTTTATCATAGTTTTTAATTAACTAACCCAAAAGAGCCCGCGGTGTTACTACGACGGCGTAAATCCGGTTTTACGGTGTTTTTCGTGTTTCCAGGTTTTAAATCATTAAGTTAGCATATCATATAGATATAGAACATGTGTTTAGTTAATTTTAAAAGTCAAGTTATAAGGATTAACTTTTGTTTGCGAACAAGTTTAGAATTAACTAAACTATGTTCTAGTGATTACGAGTTTAAACCTTCGAATAAGATAGTTTTATATATATGAATCGAATGATGTTATGAACATCATTACTACCTCAAGTTTAGTAGGTAAACCTACTGGAAGTGACAAGAAATGATCTAGCTTCAAAGGATCTTGGATGGCTTGAAAGTTCTTGAAGTAGGATCATGACACAAAAACAAGTTCAAGTAAGATTTTTACTCGAATTAAGATAGTTTATAGTTATAGAAATTAAATCAAAGTTTGAATATGAATATTACCTTGAATAAGAAAGATAACCTACTGTATATAACAAAGGTTTCTTGATCTTAGATGATTACTTGGAATGGATTAGAAAGCTTGGAAGTAAATTAGTAAACTTGAAGGGATTATTGAAGTGTTCTTGAAGTGTTCTTCCTATGATGATTATAGCTTGATGCTTGAAGTGATTTTTGATGAAGATGATGATTAACTACTGGAAAAATACGTTTATAATAGTGTGTGTGTGTGTTGAGAGAGAATTAGAAAGAGAATTGGAAGTGAAATGGAGTGAATGATGAGTGGTAATTGGTGAGTGGTGAGTGGGGTTAAAAGGAGTTCTAGTTAGTTGACTAGCTCATGGTAGAAGTTAAAATTGATTAGTCATACATGACATAATCAAGACTGGAATCCCATGCTAGTTCCTATTAGTATATACCCATAGTAAGTACGTTTTGAAGCTGTGTATAATACGGGTAAGAATACGACTAGAATTCTTGATGCAAGAAAAGAATGGGAAAGTAACTGTAACTATTTTCGTTAAGTATGAGTGTTTTGATATATGTCTTGAAGTCTTCTAAAAGTATTTTAATACATCTAAATACACTACATGTATATACATTTTAACTGAGTCGTTAAGTCATCGTTAGTCGTTACATGTAAGTGTTGTTTTGAAACTTTTAAGTTAACGATCTCAATTAATGTTGTTAACCCATTGTTTATTATATCTAATGAGATGTTAAATTATTATATTATCATGATATTATGATATATTAATATATCTTAATATGATATATATACATTTAAATGTCGTTACAACGATAATCGTTACATATATGTCTCGTTTCGAAATCCTTAAGTTAGTAGTCTTGTTTATATGTATATAACTCATTGTTAATATACTTATGGAGATACTTACTTATCATAATCTCATGTTAACCATATGTATATCCATATATATATCGTCATGTCGTTTTTACAAGTTTTAACGTTCGTGAATCGCCGGTCAACTTGGGTGGTCAATTGTCTATATGAAACATATTTCAATTAATCAAGTCTTAACAAGTTTGATTGCTTAACATGTTGGAAACATTTAATCATGTAAATATCAATCTCAATTAATATATATAAACATGGAAAAGTTCGGGTCACTACACGCTTGGCAAGGAAAGGTGCGTCATGGTGGACGACATGATTGGAACAGGAGAGAGGAGAGAAAAGATGAAATGGACCCAACCCCTGAAAGGCACATCAAGGTTATTTGGAATGAGGAGGAAGAGTATGAGTCAAGCGGAGAGCGCAAGACAGAGCAGTGGATGTACACTCCTATTACATTTCACACCATCCCAATTTGGCGACTATCAGAGGAGCCTGTGGTTATCTCAGCTGTAATTGCGAACAAGTGCATTAACAGAATCTATACCGATACAAGTAGTGAGGCAGATATTTATATTGGGATTGTTTCAGAGATTATCCGTTCAGCGTGAAGGACAAACTCCGATATATAAATTTGAAGATTGCTGGCATCACGGGAGTATCAATAAGGGCAGTTGGTACGATTAAATTGGATGTAATGCTGGGAGCACACCCTCTGGTTCGAACAGAAATCATGGACTTCACAGTACTTGATGGCAGATCAAGGTTCAGTGCTTTGTTCGGTAGGCGGACTCTACGAAAAATTAGGGCAATTACTTCAATACCACACGTGGAATTGCGATTTACAACTCCAAATGGCATAGCTGTGGTGCACTCTGAATATATGGGACCGGCAAGAGAAATGTCAGTTGTTTATGAGATACAGGAGAACTTTGTTAGGGGAGGACCGTCAAGGCAGTTATTCAACAGAAATGATGTAAATGGGTATTTCAAATCACCCAAAATGTGGGAGCCTTGGAGGCATGGCGCAGGACGCTGCACGGAGAACATACTATTTACATGAATAGTGCAGCACAATTTGTTAAGCATGTTTTTCTTTCATCAGTTAAAATAAGCACAATACAATTTTTTGTAATTTTTTGGATAGGATTGATCACCCTATCCATACGAAGATGTTACAAAAAATATTGTAAGTGCGGCAAAGTGATATCAATAAAAATTTATCTTTTTTCACGCAAAATATTACGTGTTACGAATGTAGAACATAGCATTCATACCTACCCATATAAGGCAAGGCATTTTTATGCCCCCGATGGTAGAGGCTTTTGTGTCAACATTATAGACACAAGGGATCGGCTAGCGTAAGTGTTTACTTCGCTAGAGGGCACGGAGGCAAAAAAAATACGATATCTCTTAAACGTCATGAAAACAGAATGGTTTATCTCAACTGCATAAATCCATTTATATACAGAAAACAGAAAAAATTAACATAAAATACAAGTGTATTTTGAAAGCCGCACAAAACCTAAGCGCAATACGGAATACGGATTATTCTTTAACAAACATATTTTACACAAGCTTATCATTTTTATGATACATTGTCAACATACGAGCATCATGATTAATTCATTATTTGTTTCAAAAATTTGATTTCAAATATTCAACACATCTCTACAAGCAAGCCTTCTTACGCAACACAGAGGATGGATAATGCTTTAGTACATCCATCATACGAAAACAACTAGGGCATATATGTTTATTGGCAAGCTATTGCAAAACAAACATATAACCTTGATAAATCATATAATAGCAATCATACATACATATATATATATATATCACGGCATATAATAGCAACAATTATCGCCTTGATAAATCTATCATTATAACCTTGGCAGATAATGAAAAAACCTTTGGTGCAGAGCGGATAACGGATGAAAATTTAAGGCATATGCCATGTCAAAAACAGTTAAGGCAAAAATATTTTGTATATAGTATGGCATATGGCATTCAAGCTTCTTATTGCTAACAATAGTTAAGCATATGTTAAGTACAAAGAAGCATGGTAAATTCATGAGAAATATCAAAATGTGCATACGATTAGAACACAGTTAATAGTGTATAGTTATTACAGACAAATCATAAATTGTTTTCAAATTGGAACTTCCAGAATATCTTTAACAGAAACATTTTCTTTCCCGCACACTTCCTCCAAGGAAGCAATTTTCAACGCAGACACTTCATCTATTGTCGCCTGCAGCTTAGTTTCAGCATCAGGTTTGATGCATTTTGAAATCACAGTTGGTAGATGATCATGCTTGTCAGGAAGAGCATTCAAAATTTCTTTAACAACATCTGAAATGTCCTTCTCGGTAGAAGCTTCAAGGTACTTATGGAAGGTACGGCCAACAAAGTCAGAATTCAATATCCTCTACACAAGGGCAGGAAGGCCAACCTTCAGATCAATGAAGTTCTTTTCAGAAGCAGCAGCAGCAGTGTTCTCTTCAGCAACATGCCTTTCTCCCTCCAACATCTTTTTCAACTCTTCATTTTCCTTTAGCAAAATTTCTTTTTCCTCCATCAACTTTTCCTTCTCAACCCTCTCTGCAACACACTTTGTTTCCACCAGCTGCATAGTCTCATCTTTCTTCTTTGCCAGATCTACTGCAGTTTTCCATTTTAAATTCACATCGCAAATCAACCTCCAGTTTCTTTAATTTGGTGACATTGTGAACAGCATTGGCAACAATGGTCTCTTGGGCCTCCTGCATTTTCAGACCATGCACTACATGTTAACTAAGTAAAACAATAGATGCAGCAGTAGATTGACAGCTTTGTTTATGTGTCATGGTGGATAAAGAGAAGACAAGTCAGCAATTGTATTCGCCTGAATCAAATACACAAAATTACAATGAGCATACTGAAAGCAATAAAGTAATGCTGTTGGGTTTAAAATTTTCAAAGTAGAACATTTACCTTAAGAAAATCAACAAAAAGGTCTGATTTGTTGACCGGATCCTCAAGAAAAGCTCTCAAACCGGTCAGCGGCATGGCGGAAGGCGGTTAGGAGGAAGAAGATGATTGTGTAGTACCAGTGCTTTTAGATATCAATGGATTGGTGAAGGGTGGTGTTTCAAAAGTATCATCATCATGGGTTTCATCATCATCACCATCATAGTCGTCATCATCATCATCATCATTATTTTCAACTTCAGCAAACTCAGTAACATTTCCACCAGCAGTGGTTTCATCATCATTCTCCTCTGAAAGAATAATTCCTAAGAGATACAGAAGAAAATGAGCAAGATGACATAACACATATATAATATTCAAAATAAATTAAGTATGTGGTATACTTCTTTTCTTCGGCTTCTCAACAGATTAAACTATTGGACGCTTCCCTGCACGCTTTGAGTGTTTACCAGATTTCTTGGCGCTAGACGGTTGGGGGGTGGATTCAATGATTTCAACATTGGAAGAATGTTGTGCAGCACTGCCACCTTCACCCTCCGCAGGCCGCTCTGGGCTCTTTAATTGTTGCTCAAACTCTGCATCTTTTGCCTTATCAGCCTCAACCTCAGCAAGAGTCTTTGGTCATTCAGATACAACAATTGGGTTCAAATTTGCTTTTTGGAAAGTTATGAAAACCTTCATCTCTTCTTCTGCATTAGATAAACACACATACAAACAAAAAAAAACATATAAGAACACAGGTGAGTTATGTTAACATAATTTAAACATAGCATATTCATAAAAGTGCCTACCACGGCCTTTCCAGTGCAGCACTGGCATATGTTCAGCACGCCAGTTGTCACTCATATTACAGAGGACTAAAGTGGCTTCATAGTCAGCATAAGATCTTTGTAGAAGTTTCAGCTCCTTCCAAGATTTTATCGTTGTCTTTTCATCATCGGACAGCACAATGGATTTGCTCACCCCTATCTTTGTTTTTCTCCATCCTCGAACACTTGCCCAAGTGTCTTGAATAACCCTTTCATTAACAAAGAAATAGGGTTCTTTCCAATTTTTTAACGAGGTTTCTTTTTCACCAGTAAATGCCCTATTTGGTTTGCAGTCAAATGTATACCAACATTTACTCACTAGACGAGTCCTAAATAACTCGCAGAAAATATTTACACTTCGTACTCTATCTATAACATTAAAGTACATCTCAAAATGAATAATTTTTTGCAACCCAAGAGGGTGAATCTGGCTAAGCCCTATCCCATAGTGGGCAAGAATTTCTTGTAGAAATGTGGAAGGAGGAATACGAAGATTTCCTACGGTTAATTGAAGTTTGTACAGGGTAATCATCTTCTTATGTGGTTTGTTGGCTCTATCGCTAGATGAAGGAACCATGATATTCAACAGTCTAGGATTCCTATGATCTATACATAATTTGTCTATCTCTGCTTCGGTTATACTAGAAGGAATAGTACATACGTTGCGTGTGTCTTTTTGTGAAGATGTGCTACTGGATTCGGCCATGGTAGCAATAGAAACAAAGCAATAGAAACATAGGAGAAGGAAAATCGAGAACTGACCTTGAGCAAATTAACTGCTATGAACCCTAGAATGCAATTGCAGATGTCTTCAAAGAAATTGATCAGTTTCGGAAAAGGGAAAATGAAATGGGAATGGATTATTTATAGTCAAATTGATAGACGATGAAAGGGTACGATCGTACCATGTGTATGAACTAGATTAATTGGGTAAACAATGTGAATTTCGAAAATAAATCAAAAAAGGTTTTTGGGGCAAATTCATAATTAGAAGTGTGACATCAGCACAGAAAAACAGACGGCTACAGCAGTTTTGTGTCTTTGAGGAAAAAAACAACTTTTATTTTTAGTTTAATAACTTTATTTTTTACAAAAATAAAGACATTAAACTGGGGGACTTAATGGTGTATCCTAGGGGATACACGCATAAAAGCATCATTTTTATACAGAAGAATAGATCAAAAAGCATAAAAGATACCAATATTCGGCTGTTTTTAACATTTGTCGCCCAATGACATGCGTAAGCCCTGCAGGCAGCTTATATGCTTAAGCCCTTTAGTTAAGCGCGTGAGCGCCACTCAGCCACGTCAGAACACGCCACAGGCATTCCATATATTTCGCATAACTAAATTAATCAGTGTTTGACACGTGTTTCTCGAGAATTTCGGACATTCTATACCTATAAATAGACCCCTTGGGTCACCACATTTCACATCTGGACTTCAGTCAGAGAGAAATACATTTTTTCTCTCACACAGTTCTTTCTCACTCTAAAACATTAACCGCTTCGCAACAGAACGCTAGACGGATCAATTACAGATTGATCCAAAGATTGATTGAGGCCACCCCAAGGATCTTTCATCCGTGTTCCCGGTCTGCAGGGATTATTTCCCCAGGGCAAACATTAATCAACATCCAATCGCTCAACGCTAAGCGGATATTGTTGTGTACTGGTACCTTACACCCGCTATACGGAAAATCGTACCAACATTTATGTTTATATGAGGGTTATTGGTATAAGAATGATGAGAATTTCAAGCTCGGATCTTTCATATTGCCCCGTACTAATAACATGAACATGTGTGGTGGTTCATTTTGCTCGACTTGGCACACTGATTAGGCTTTATTGATTCATTTGAATTGATATGTTAAACGAGTTTTTGAATGAATCGAATATTTTTTACCTAACTCTAAAGTATTTGAACTAAATTTTATTTCGAATTCCATTCAAAACTAAAATAGCTAATGCTCTCGGACTTGGATTAAACAAACTCTAAATCGAGAGCTTATTCAATTCTTCAGTTTGTCAAGAGTCCTAACAACCAGATAATTACTCTTTCCATCTAACTAAAATTATTAATTTTAAAATAACACAAAATTAAATGAAACCTTACTAAATTATGCGATTTGAGAAGGTATGATACTTTCAACATCGTCGTAAATTGAGTTTTCTCTTAACGCGTATATGAGTAAAAAATCAGAGCATTCAATGTCGATATCGCCGTTAACAAAAAATAAAACCTACGACTAACTTGGTTCTCCACTGTTGTGATTAAGAGATGACCGACTGGACGTTGGGAGACACTATTTTGAGAGAAAATAACTCTATTACTCACAAGAATAGATTATAGAGTATTACAAAACACAAAAACAAAAAAGCTCTCAAACTAACACACTAGAAATTCTCACCACTCTCTAGGGATGTATTCACTCTTGGTTATGATTACACATATCTCACACACACTAACTAGGTTGTGATTATACTTTTCGTGAATGTATTACAATGAAGGTTTCCACCTCTATTTATAAGAAGATTTTGAGGAGGTGGAATAGTGTGAACGCGTGACGGTGTGAACGTAAAATGGTGGCTAGCCGTCATTGTGTTCAATTTTGCTACTTTCATAGCCATAGTCAAAATTGGCAACTTTGAATATCTAGTATCTTCTACATTGCAGCTAGAATGGAGACATCTAGCAGCATCTAGAAGATACTAGATTACGGTTGGAACTTATCAATTCTCCCCCTCCAGCTGTATACAGGGAAAACACATCCCGATTATGTCTCTGCATAACATTAACTTCTCTCAAGTCACCACCTTTGTCAACATATCCGCAGGATTCTCCTTTGTATGGATCTTCACTAGTCTCAGCAGTTGTCGATCAATTACCTCGCGTATCCAATGATAACGAATATCAATATGTTTTGTACGGGAATGGTACATGGAGTTCTTGCTCAAGACTAGAGCACTCTGACTGTCACGATATACCTTGTACTCCTTTTGCTTGCTTCCAAATTCTTGGAGATAACGCTTTAAACACAACATTTCTTTTCCAGCTTCTGCGGCAGCAATATATTCTACTTTGGTTGTGGATAATGCAACACACTTCTGTAGTCTTGACTACCATGAAACGACCCCATGCAAAAGTGTAAATAAATCCTGAAGTAGATTTTCTACTATCATGATCTCCAGCCATATCTGCATCTGTATATCCTTCCAAGATTGGATCAGCTCCCCCGTAATAAAGACATATATTTGTTGTACCTTTAAGATATCTGAGAATCCATTTTACCGCATTCCAATGCTCTTTCCCGGGGTTAGAGAGAAAATGACTCACTGTTCCCACTGCGAGAGCAATATCGGGCCTCGTACACACCATTACATACATCAAACTTCCAACAGCTGAAGAATATGGTACTGATGACATCTTCTCGATCTCTTCCTTGGATGAGGGACATAAACTCTTACTTAACTTGAAATGGTTGGCTAATGGAATGCTAACAGGTTTGGCATTGTTCATATTGAACCGTGAAAGCACTCGTTCAATATACTTCTCCTAAGATAGCCATAACCTTCTATTCTTCCTGTCTCGGGTAATCTGCATTCCCAAAATTTGTTGAGCCTGTCCTAAGTCTTTCATGTCAAAAGACTTAGAGAGTTCCTTCTTCAGCTGGTTTATCTTCATTGTGTCTTTCCTTACGATCAATATATCGTCTGCATATAGTAGAAGAGCAACGAAATCTCCTTCAGAAAACTTCTGAATGTAGACACACTCATCTGCTGCAGTTTTCTTGTACCATTGACTCACCATGCACGAGTCAAACTTCTTGTACCACTACCTAGGTGCCTGCTTTAAACCGTACAAACTTTTCTTCAGCTGGCATACGAGGTTATCTCCTGAAACCTCAAAACTTTCAGGCTGCTCCATGTAAATTTCTTCTTGTAAATCTCCATGAAGAAAAGTTGTCTTTACATCCATCTGTTCAAGCTCCAAGTTCATACTTGCGACCAATCCAAGTATGACTCTAATTGAAGTCATCTTGACTACTGGTGAAAATATCTCGTCAAAATCAATCCCTTTTTTCTGTTGGAATCCTTTGACTACAAGCCGTGCTTTGTATTTCACTACTTTTCCACTCCCATCCTTTTTCACCTTGAACACCCATTTATTTTTCAGTACCTTCTTCCCTTGTGGAAGTTCTACGATCTCACAAGTCTGATTTTTCTGCAGAGAATCCATCTCATCCTGCATTGCGAGCAACCATTTTTCTTTGTCCTTATGAGATACTGCTTCATGAAAACTCCCTAGTTCTCCATCTTCAGTAAGTAGAAGGTAATCGAATTCTGGATATCTACTCGATGGAATCCGACCTCGTTCAGATCTACGAACTTATGGAATATACTGAGGAGATCCACCATCATCTTCGCCTTGTGATGGTCCTGGAATGTCTGGAAGATGGGGTTATGGCCCCATTGCTCAGCACCGTCATTTTCCTCATTATCTTCTACTTCCGGTATTTCATCTTGCATTGTATGTTCATTTCTCATAAATGATTCTGTTTTTGCGTCTGTCACCTGAGCAGCAACATTTGACTTCTGAGATATTGTGGGCTTTTCAATATCTTCTATTGTATGGCTTTCATGGAATACCACGTCCCTACTTCTGATCACCTTCTTCTCCTTTGGATCCCATAATCTGTATCCAAATTCTTCATCTCCATAGCCTATGAATATGCATGGAGTGGTCTTTGCATCCAGCTTCTGTCTGAGCTCTTTGGATACATGTGCGTACGCCAAACATCCAAATACTCTTAAGTGAGAGAATGATGGGTCCTTTCCAGACCAAAGTTTCCCTTGAACTTCAAAATTTAGTGGTACTGATGGAGATCGGTTGATCAAGTAACATGCGGCTCTGACTGCTTCTCCCCATAATGGCTTTGGCAGCTTAGCCATACTGAGCATGCTCCGAACACGTTCCATGATTGTTTGGTTCATTCTTTCTGCTATACCATTATGTTGAGGGGTACGTGGAACTATCTTCTCATGTCGGATGACATATGATCTGCAATAGACATCGAACTGCCTGGAAGAGTATTCACCGCCGTTATTGGATCAAAGACACTTTAACTTCTTTCCTGTCTCACGTTCTACCATGACATGGAACTGTTTGAAGTAATCAAAAACCTGGCCATTCGTCTGTAAGAAATATACCCACACCTTTCGAGAAGCATCATCGATAAACGTTAGAAAGTATCGGTTGCCGCCAATTGATTCAACCTCCAAGGGACTGTAAACATCAGAGTGCACCAGAGGAATTAAAAGAGACTCTATGATGCTTACCAAACAGACAATCATTACAAGGATCTAGCGTAGCATCCTTGTCTACATTGATAAGCTCCTTCTTTATTAGGGTAGAAAACCCTTTCTCACTCACGTGATCGAGTCTCTGGTGCCATAAACTTTGTGAAGCCTCCTTTTTTGCAACATTAAGTCTGTCTTTGCAGATCTTCACATGAGTTTTGTATAGTGTGCCACAAATGTATCCTGGAGCGACTATCATAGCGCCTCTTGACAATTTCCATGTGCCTCTACTGAAATGACTATCATAGCCATGTTTGTCGAGAGCTACTCCAAAAAGTAGATTCAGCCGAAGATCTGGCACATGGCGGACATCCTTCAGAGTGATTGTGCTCCCGAAACTTGTCTTTATCTTGACATCACCAATTTCGACAATCTCAGCGGAAATGGAATTTCCCATCTTCACAGCTTCAAAGTCACCAGCTTTGTATGTTGTGAAGTATTCCTTGTATGGAGTCACGTGGTAGGAAGCTGCAGTATCTACCACTCATTCCGTGTCTTCTCGTGAGATGTGAAGGCATGTCTCATCATGATATGAACAATAAGCTACATCACCAGTAATAGTAACTAATGTTTCTCCACCCTTGTTCTTCGACTGTGAACTGCTCTGATCTTGTTCCTCTTTCAATCTGTAGTAGTTCTTCTTCATATGTCCTTCTAATCCACAATGATGACATTTATATATTGGTTTTCTGCCATCAGCAGACCTGCCCCTGCTCTTGCTTCTGCCTCTCCATTTGTTTTTGTTACTCATTCGTTGTCTCCCCTGATTCTATGTGACAAAGGCATGGGTCTGATCTGTGTCCATGTCCTTTTTCCTTGCCTCTTCACTAAATAGGGCATCCTTGACCATTGACATGGTAAGTTTGCCATTCGGGACTGAGTTGTTGAGTGTTACGACCAACGTCTCCCAACTATCAAGAAGAGAACTAAGTAGCAGTAGCGCCTGAACTTCTTCGCCACGAGGCATCTCTACAGACGATAACTAGTTGACCAAGCTCTGGAACTCACTGGTATGCTCGGCAACTGAAGTTCCACTTTTAAGCTTCATGTTGACTAAACGCCTCATCAACAGGGCTTTATTCCGAGCTGTATTGGCCTGGTACATGTCCTCCAACTTTTTCAGAGGATATATGTGTCAGTCTCTTGTGCAATATGGTGGAAGATACTATGATCAATCCATTGACGGATCTGACCAATAATTTTTCGGTTTAACTTCTTCCACTCTTTCTCTTTGGCGGAATCAAGATTTGTACCCTTTAATTCAATAGGTTCAAACAAATTCTTACAGCCGAGGAGATCTTCCATCCGAGGTTTTCACAACGTGTAGTTGGTGGCAGAGAGCATAGTCATGGCTCCGGAAGATGATCCTGACTCTTCCGTGGACATTATCACTTACAAATAATTTTTCAACACAAACGGGATTGAAAACTTCAGAAAACTCAAAAAACTCGACCAACGCCTCTAACCTAGCTCTGATACCACTTGTTGTGATTAAGAGAGGATCGACTGGACTTTGGGAGACACTATTTTGAGAGAAAATAACTCTATGACTCACAAGAATAGATTACAGAGTATTACAAAACTTAAAAACAAAAAAACTCTCAAACTAACATACTAGGAATTCTCACCACTCTCTAGGGATATATTCATTCTTGGTTAGGATTACACATACCTTACACACACTAACTAGGTTGTGATTACACTTTTTGTGAATGTATTACAATGAAGGTTTCCACCTCTATTTATGAGAAGATTTTGAGGATGTGGGATAGTGTGAACATGTGACGGTGTGAACGCAAAATGAAGGCTAGCCGTCATTGTGTTCAATTTTGCTACTTTCATATCCATAGTCAAAATTGGCAACTTTGAATATCTAGTATCTTCTAGATTGCGGCTAGAATGAAGACATTTAGCGGCATCTAGAAAATACTAGATTACGGCTGGAACTTATCGTCCACCACTCAAATAATGTAACTCTCGGGTAAAAATTCCTTGTAATTGGTTGGTAAAAAAAAAGAATTTCTTGTAATCGGTTGAAACATAACCCCTACTATACTAGTTAGTATACGAGAGAACTTAAAAGTGCAATCGGTGAACATTATTTATGGTATTAAACTATTTTAATTAAATATATTAAATTGAAAATAGAATAATGGGTCCCACCTCCAACCAAAAACCAGGGTCCATGTCATCAACATCATACATAATTAATCACTAAATTACACACCCACCGAAGCATGCGATTCGCACGTACCAAAAACACACATACTTGTTGTCTCTATTTGCACGCGTGGATCATCTCTATATAATTGTCTATCTCTGTTTTCGCTCTCACTTCATCTTTTTACTCTTTCTCACACACACACACACACTCCTGATTTATCCTCCCCTGCAGATTTTGATTCTGGGTTTTCAAGATTCTTCGATTTAGGATTTGGGTTTTCAGAGTAATTTGCAAAGGTAAAATTCTATCAAATTTATTTAATGTTATTTATTATTCCATATATTGTGCTTCATGTTTAGATTGTTATAATATTATAATATTGTTCAATTCTCTGTTTGGTTTGTGGGTTTATAAGTTTATAATTTGGGTGCTTAGTTTTAGAATCAAGCTTACATATTTAATCTACTTTTTTGCTTACTCTTGATTATTGTCGTTCAATTTATTTGATTTATAAGATTTAATACAGTAATTAATATGGGATTTGGTACTCTGTTTTCAAAGTGAGTATATATGGAACTTTATTTTTTGTGTAATTTTTTGGGGTTTAAAGATTAATTCTAGTAGTTTATTTTGTATATATTATTTATTGTTTTCTTATTTTCAAAAGATTCATTTTTTATAAAAAAAAATGTGTTATTTCATACTTTTTTTCCCTTTTCATCTAAAGAAATCAAGAGAAAAAAATCAAGTAACATTTTAAATTACTAATGTTTGTGTTATATGAGTAGTTGATAGCTTATCATTTCTTATAAATTACTATAATATAATATTTATATTTATATTTATTCTAAATTTCTAATTATGATGATGTTTTCTTGTTATTTATTTGCCAGTTGTGGTTAAAAAAGCATGCGGTGGTGTAGCTTATCAGCACACGTTTATAGGAAATTCATCTCCCTCAATCTCTACTGTCGTGTGATTCTGTAAAATCATTACCTTTCAGTGAAATTACCAAAATACCCTTGTTACAAACTCACTTCTGAAATCATTCATTTTTCATCCATGGGTACTAATCTTTTTGTTGTCATCCCTTGTTACTGCCGTTGGATTAGTTGAATCTTGATCAAAGTTTCCATCTTTTTCGCGTTTTAAGCTCTTTTAATCTTTTTATTAGAGGCAGATTTATTTTATTTTAATTTATAATTATATAAAAAATCTTTGGAAGAAGTAGTAGTAGTAGTTATGGTGTGTCAATCAGCTGGACAAAC
The DNA here is from genome assembly GCF_046630445.1 of Rutidosis leptorrhynchoides. Lineage (NCBI taxonomy): Eukaryota > Viridiplantae > Streptophyta > Magnoliopsida > Asterales > Asteraceae > Rutidosis > Rutidosis leptorrhynchoides. The sequence continues at coordinate 58,251,274 of NC_092342.1, forward strand.
AAGATTCAAGGCATTGAAACATGAAAATGGAATTAATGGGAGTACAACCATAATTGTTAAAGTTATTGCTTGCTTTCAACCTCTTCAAGATTGTCAGGTTAGTTAGTTAGTTAGTTAATGATAAATCTTACTGGTATATTGTTTCAAGTATTACTTTTATTATAATTCTTGTTTTAATCTGAAATATCTAAATATCGATTTTTCTTATGCAGGCCGAGTATTTTCGACATTTGCTAAAGCCCGTTACGTAGTCTGTTTTCTTATTCGTGATCAAGCTGGAATTTTTATTTTTTGCTGTTTTTAAAGTTTTTCAGAAATCTGTATACACGCGTGCGTATTGTCGTCGATCTCCTGGTATAAGTTTCATGGTTTGAAAAGTTGAAATATGTGTATTTGTTTTATCCTGTTGATTGGAGGTGGCAATTTGGGTTGGGTAATTATTTTATTAACATCTTAGCTGAAATGGAAATGGGTCGAGACCCCGAGCGTGTTAAAAATGGACCAATGATCTATTTCTTGTTCTAACAAGAATATAATTTTCTACTTGAAAAGGGTTTATAGTCAACTCGACCCGACCCATACTAAAAAGACAGACAGGAACACACATTTTGACCCAGATTAATTATCAGTTACCCAACCCACCTGAACTACGCCTTTCGCCACGCCTATTGTTCATATTTCATTTCAAATGCTTATTATAGTTCTATAAAATTTTACAGGTGATAGTTTAGTTTGAATGGAGAAAGGTTTTGAATCATGGTTTCAAAACCAACAAATCGATCCAAATTTGTCGTGTGCTCCTTTCGGTTTCCGCCACCGACTTAACGTTCCATCTTTGGGGAATACGCTTTCACCCAACTTGACTAACGGAAACCCGCCCATGTTTACATTTGCAGCAGCCAAACCACAAGAATCGCGTGGTTGGTTCAAAGTCAAAGATATGACCCGTGTGGTCAACTCTTTTCCAAAACAACAATATCTTGAACCTCGAACAACACACAAGGTACAAAAGAAGTTTCTTGTGTTTGATCGATCAAACGATTGTACAACGATGATTTATACTTCTACCCCGACCCATTACCACCTCCCAAAACCTCATATTTCCTTCGACCCGAAAAAGGAAACTTCGGTAAAAGAAAAACACGAGGGTACCCCTTTTTTTAACACGTTTGTTGATGATGGAAATAATGAGACAAGTGAAATGCACGAGGATACCGAAGAGCTTAACGCATTGCTTTATTCAGATGATGATGAGTTTGATTATTCTGAAGATGATGAAGAAGAAAGTACCGCACATTCTCCTAATACCGTTATCGATTCCAAAAAACATGAACAACGAAATGAAAATTTTCTCGAAGAAGTGGCTAGTTCAAATGGTGGTCTTAAACGTCGTAAACTTGAAACACGAGGGTATGATGTCTCGTTCGAGGACACTGCAAGTTCAGGTGTAAATTGTTCCGGTGATGATTCCGATGCCGGAAATGGATTCCCCGAAATGGAATCGGAAAGTTTACCGGAAAGAAAAAAGAGAGTGAAAGAAACTATAAGCATTCTTAAAGAATTGATTCCTGGTGCGAAAAGTGGTAAAGATGCAATGATGCTTATTGATGAAGCCATTAGTTACTTGAAAATTTTGAAGGTGAAAGCGAAAGCGTTGGGGATTGATTCTCTTTAATTAAAAACCCATAAAGAAAAGGTGAATCTTTTTCATGATATGGTCTTGCCATAGTGACGTGTACATTGAGCGTTACACGTTGTGCATTGATCTAACGACTGCTGGGTTTGTTTATGGTTATGATGATAGTGTATACTGTTTGTAAAAAAGTAGAATTTGGTAACTTTAAGATTTGAAAGTTTAAAGCTTTTGACAAATGCAAGTTTAGTGACCATATAAGCCATTCATGGATGGTTAAAAAAGTTTAGGCTTTATGGTAAAATCTTGAGCAATGTAGAAGTTTTATTGTGTGAAGACTATTGTCTATAATATGCTTCTTGAAGGTTTACAAGAGACGAAAGATGTTGAAAGCTGAGGTTTTTTTGCTTTTTTTTTTTTTTTTTTTTTAGTTTGTGTGAAGGTGTAATTTGGTAATTTTGCTTTTGAAATTAAAAAGTTTGTAAATTTGTAAACAGAAAGTTGGGCACCTTTAAAGTACTTTTCTTTGATTCTTGATAATGGTCTTTAATGGAAATATAAAGGTTAAAGAAGACTAATTCAAAGCATGCTAAAATTATTGAATTGATGGTCATGATAATGATTCTTCATGGGTGTATAAAGGTTAAAAAGAATAAGTCTTTATGGACAAATCTCGAGTAATGAACTTTTACTTCATGAGGTACAAATTTGAAGCATGGGATGATAACTTTATTGGATGATTGATTATGAGCCTTCATGGGTGTATAAAATGCTTTTGATCAGATCTCATGTACAGTATAACTTACACTGCATGATGTACAAGTTGATATAGTACCAAAATACTAAAAGGTTTGAGGCTTTTATTGACTGCATCAAAGTATACAAGACTCAAAAGAAGATGACTATTGTTGTGGGGATATTAAAAAAGGAGGATAGAAATTGAAAAGCAATGTGTATTTATGTTCTTTGTGTTTTGTTATGAGTGTGGATGAATGAGAATTGAGAAGAAAAAAAAGAAACTTTTAATTGTTGAAAAAAAGATGTGAAACCTGAAGTTGGCAAGGTTGCTTGCTTGCATGCCTTGGTGACTCAGATGGACCCAAAACTCACTTCAAATTTCTCCATTTTTTTTAAAGTTCCTCTTTTTAATATACAAATTCAAAGGACAATCATCAATGGTGGGTCTCTTTTTCTTTATTAATTGGACAAAGAGATAAATTCACTGCTAAGTACCCTTACTAATATGTTCATTTTCAGATTAGTTGTCGTGGTTTGTTTATTTTCCGGTTAGTTCGGTCGCCAATAACTAGACCGTAAATTTATGTGCGGTTTGTTAGTAATTGGGCGTGGCTTGATCCTTGATGTTGGTTTCTAGTAGTTTTTTTTAGTTGGAACCTCAATGCTCGTCGGATTTTTGATTGGTGGGAATAAACCTTTTGGTGAGGTTACTCGGTCTCTTTTGCATGCCAAATATCATATCGTCTCTTTTGCATGCCAGATACCATCTTCGATTCAATTGTCATTATGGATGATTCATTCACATGCGGTTAGCTTCGTTTAATGACCACATCCCGGTTTTGACGTGCTTGTGATAAGCTCACTCCACAATTTTGTTTTATTATTCTGGTGGTTTTATGATTTTGAGTTTGCGGTATGGGTAGTAGATTTGTTTGATCCATTGATTTATTTTGGTTTGTGCTAATTGTCTACGACATTTGCTTATCTCGACTGATTTAGGAATTTAGATGGTGTTTGATCGACGTATTGATGGTGTTTGATCGACAGATTAATGGTGTTGTGGGGCTTGGTGAGCTAATTGACTGGTTTGTCGTGGACTACATTTTTCTCATGTATTTCGCTATAGAAACTCTGTATGGTTTTTCTTTCTACATCTCGCTGCAACACCGCTTGGCTCGTGGGTACCATGTTACTGTTTTTAGTTACTTCGACATACGATGGTGTTTCTCGGGAACTACTGCTCAGCAAGTTTGGGTCTTTCTTCGAAGATTTCATTCATCACGTGATCTGTTTTGTCCTTGAGGTGTTTACCTCTTGAGGTCACGGACGAAGCTGGTGTCATTGTCGCGTGCTCTTATTTGTTGAGTGTTTCTTTGGTGATTTGGGTCCCGACTATATTTGTAGTGATCCGTCCTAATCCATCTGGACGAAGTCTTCAACAGTTGGTCTCATTGCGAGGTTTTGACTTCTATATGCCATGAACGACTCCATGTAATATGAGCAAATGCACTGCGGAAGATTTCTTTCAAACCTGAGAATAAACATGCTTTAAAGTGTCAACCAAAAGGTTGGTGAGTTCATAAGTTTATCATAAAACAATAAAATTCTGTAATTTTGATAGACCACAAGATTTAAATGCTGCATGTTACAAATGGACCCGAATCCTATACCCACCTGTAATGTACATGCGATATCTTTTAAATATAGTACACCTTTCTCGTGTACGAAACCATTTTTCATAAATCTTAGTAACCGTACACATATCTCGTGTACATAATATCATACACATAACCTGTGTATAAAATCATTCTCTCGATACATAACATTCACATCAATTGATGGCAATTATCATGTCCACATAATTCAACGGTGTCAATTATCATGTCCACATAATTCAACGGTGGCAATTATCATGTCCACATAATTCAACGGTGGCAATTATCATGTTCACATAATTCAACGGTGGCAATTATCATGTCCACATAATTCAATGGTGGCAATTATCATGTCCACATAATTCATTCGAGGAATGTTTTGCTTGTGTCTATCTCGTTAAACATTTATAAAAGCATTTCATATTTTCGCAGTTCAAGATATATTTCAAAAGCATTTAATAAAGCAGTTGTAAAAGCATCGCATGTATTCTCAGTCCCAAAAATGTAAAGAGTAAAAGGAAATCAAATGAACTCACGATACGATATTTTGTAGTAAAAATATGCATACGACTGTACTGAACAATGCAAAGTTGGCCTCGGATTCACGAACCTATAACAAGTATATATATTAACACATATAATCACATAATTTCTTCTATATAATATTTATGTATGTTAAGTGTTGTAGTTATATAAATATATATACTTTATTTATGTTTTATGTCTTCAGTTATATTTTATATATAGTTATTTTGTAAAATAATCAATATTCATACATATAGTTATATTAAAATATATATATTTATTTGTAACTGGTATTATATCAAAAATAAATAATTTGTTATAAAAACAATAATAATAATAATAATAATGATTCTTGTAATAATAAGAATGATAATAATAATAATAATAATAATAATAATAATAATAATAATAATAATAATAATCATAATAATCATAATAATAATCATAATAATAATAATAATAATAATAATAATAATCATAATAATAATAATAATAATAATAATAATAATAATAATAACAATAATAATAATAATAACAATAATAATAATAATAATAATAATAATAATAATAATAATAATAATAATAATAATAATAATAATAATAATAATAATAATAATAATAATAATAATAATAATAAGTAATAATTAATAAGTAAACTACCTCAAAGAAGTAGTCCTTAAGAAAAATGCCCAAGTCCGGGTTTGAACCCGCGACGTCCCGCTTGAAATGTCCCGTTCTTATTGATTAAAAACGTTCCATGTTAATTGATTTCGTTGCGAGGTTTTGACCTCTATATGAGACGTTTTTCAAAGACTGCATTCATTTTAAAACAAACCTTAACCTTTATTTCATAAATAAAGGTTTAAAAAGCTTTAAGTAGATTATCAAATAATGATAATCTAAAATATCCTGTTTACACACGATCATTACATAATGGTTTACAATACAAATATGTTACAACAAAATAAGTTTCTTGAATGCAGTTTTTACACAATATCATACAAGCATGGACTCCAAATCTCGTCCTTATTTAAGTATGCGACAGCGGAAGCTCTTAATAATCACCTGAGAATAAACATGCTTAAAACGTCAACAAAAATGTTGGTGAGTTATAGGTTTAACCTATATATATCAAATCATAATAATAGACCACAAGATTTCATATTTCAATACACATCCCATACATAGAGATAAAAATCATTCATATGGTGAACACCTGGTAACCGACATTAACAAGATGCATATATAAGAATATCCCCATCATTCCGGGACACCCTTCGGATATGATATAAATTTCGAAGTACTAAAGCATCCGGTACTTTGGATGGGGTTTGTTAGGCCCAATAGATCTATCTTTAGGATTCGCGTCAATTAGGGTGTCTGTTCCCTAATTCTCAGATTACCAGACTTAATAAAAAGGGGCATATTCGATTTCGATAATTCAACCATAGAATGTAGTTTCACGTACTTGTGTCTATTTTGTAAATCATTTATAAAACCTGCATGTATTCTCATCCCAAAAATATTAGATTTTAAAAGTGGGACTATAACTCACTTTCACAGATTTTTACTTCGTCGGGAAGTAAGACTTGGCCACTGGTTGATTCACGAACCTATAACAATATATACATATATATCAAAGTATGTTCAAAATATATTTACAACACTTTTAATATATTTTGATGTTTTAAGTTTATTAAGTCAGCTGTCCTCGTTAGTAACCTACAACTAGTTGTCCACAGTTAGATGTACAGAAATAAATCGATAAATATTATCTTGAATCAATCCACGACCCAGTGTATACGTATCTCAGTATTGATCACAACTCAAACTATATATATTTTGGAATCAACCTCAACCCTGTATAGCTAACTCCAACATTCACATATAGAGTGTCTATGGTTGTTCCGAAATATATATAGATGTGTCGACATGATAGGTCGAAACATTGTATACGTGTCTATGGTATCTCAAGATTACATAATATACAATACAAGTTGATTAAGTTATGGTTGGAATAGATTTGTTACCAATTTTCACGTAGCTAAAATGAGAAAAATTATCCAATCTTGTTTTACCCATAACTTCTTCATTTTAAATCCGTTTTGAGTGAATCAAATTGCTATGGTTTCATATTGAACTCTATTTTATGAATCTAAACAGAAAAAGTATAGGTTTATAGTCGGAAAAATAAGTTACAAGTCGTTTTTGTAAAGGTAGTCATTTCAGTCGAAAGAACGACGTCTAGATGACCATTTTAGAAAACATACTTCCACTTTGAGTTTAACCATAATTTTTGGATATAGTTTCATGTTCATAATAAAAATCATTTTCTCAGAATAACAACTTTTAAATCAAAGTTTATCATAGTTTTTAATTAACTAACCCAAAACAGCCCGCGGTGTTACTACGACGGCGTAAATCCGGTTTTACGGTGTTTTTCGTGTTTCCAGGTTTTAAATCATTAAGTTAGCATATCATATAGATATAGAACATGTGTTTAGTTGATTTTAAAAGTCAAGTTAGAAGGATTAACTTTTGTTTGCGAACAAGTTTAGAATTAACTAAACTATGTTCTAGTGATTACAAGTTTAAACCTTCGAATAAGATAGCTTTATATGTATGAATCGAATGATGTTATGAACATCATTACTACCTTAAGTTCCTTGGATGAACCTACTGGAAAAGAGAAAAAATGGATCTAGCTTCAATGGATCCTTGGATGGCTCAAAGTTCTTGAAGCAAAATCATGACACGAAAACAAGTTCAAGTAAGATCATCACTTGAAATAAGATTGTTATAGTTATAGAAATTGAACCAAAGTTTGAATATGATTATTACCTTGTATTAGAATGATAACCTACTGTAAGAAACAAAGATTTCTTGAGGTTGGATGATCACCTTACAAGATTGGAAGTGAGCTAGCAATCTTGAAAGTATTCTTGATTTTATGAAACTAGAACTTTTGGAATTTATGAAGAACACTTAGAACTTGAAGATAGAACTTGAGAGAGATCAATTAGATGAAGAAAATTGAAGAATGAAAGTGTTTGTAGGTGTTTTTGGTCGTTGGTGTATGGATTAGATATAAAGGATATGTAATTTTGTTTTCATGTAAATAAGTCATGAATGATTACTCATATTTTTGTAATTTTATGAGATATTTCATGCTAGTTGCCAAATGATGGTTCCCACATGTGTTAGGTGACTCACATGGGCTGCTAAGAGCTGATCATTGGAGTGTATATACCAATAGTACATACATCTAAAAGCTGTGTATTGTACGAGTACGAATACGGGTGCATACGAGTAGAATTGTTGATGAAACTGAACGAGGATGTAATTGTAAGCATTTTTGTTAAGTAGAAGTATTTTGATAAGTGTATTGAAGTCTTTCAAAAGTGTATAAATACATATTAAAACACTACATGTATATACATTTTAACTGAGTCGTTAAGTCATCGTTAGTCGTTACATGTAAGTGTTGTTTTGAAACCTTTAGGTTAACGATCTTGTTAAATGTTGTTAACCCAATGTTTATAATATCAAAAGAGATTTTAAATTATTATATTATCATGATATTATGATGTACGAATATCTCTTAATATGATATATATACATTAAATGTCGTTACAACGATAATCGTTACATATATGTCTCGTTTCAAAATCATTAAGTTAGTAGTCTTGTTTTTACATATGTAGTTCATTGTTAATATACTTAATGATACGTTTACATATCATAATATCATGTTAACTATATATATAACCATATATATGTCATCATATAGTTTTTACAAGTTTTAACGTTCGTGAATCACCGGTCAACTTGGGTGGTCAATTGTCTATATGAAACCTATTTCAATTAATCAAGTCTTAACAAGTTTGATTGCTTAACATGTTGGAAACATTTAATCATGAAAATATCAATCTCAATTAATATATATAAATATGGAAAAGTTCGGGTCACTACAGTACCTACCCGTTAAATAAATTTCGTCCCGAAATTTTTAAGCTGTTGAAGGTGTTGACGAATCTTCTGGAAATAGATGCGGGTATTTCTTCTTCATCTGATCTTCACGCTCCCAGGTGAACTCGGGTCCTCTACGAGCATTCCATCGAACCTTAACAATTGGTATCTTGTTTTGCTTAAGTCTTTTAACCTCACGATCCATTATTTCGACGGGTTCTTCGATGAATTGAAGTTTTTCGTTGATTTGGATTTCATCTAACGGAATAGTGAGATCTTCTTTAGCAAAACATTTCTTCAAATTCGAGACGTGGAAAGTGTTATGTACAGCCGCGAGTTGTTGAGGTAACTCAAGTCGGTAAGCTACTGGTCCGACACGATCAATAATCTTGAATGGTCCAATATACCTTGGATTTAATTTCCCTCGTTTACCAAATCGAACAACGCCTTTCCAAGGTGCAACTTTAAGCATGACCATCTCTCCAATTTCAAATTCTATATCTTTTCTTTTAATGTCAGCGTAGCTCTTTTGTCGACTTTGGGCGGTTTTCAACCGTTGTTGAATTTGGATGATCTTCTCGGTAGTTTCTTGTATAATCTCCGGACCCGTAATCTGTCTATCCCCCACTTCACTCCAACAAATCGGAGACCTGCACTTTCTACCATAAAGTGCTTCAAACGGCGCCATCTCAATGCTTGAATGGTAGCTGTTGTTGTAGGAAAATTCTGCTAACGGTAGATGTCGATCCCAACTGTTTCCGAAATCAATAACACATGCTCGTAGCATGTCTTCAAGCGTTTGTATCGTCCTTTCGCTCTGCCCATCAGTTTGTGGATGATAGGCAGTACTCATGTCTAGACGAGTTCCTAATGCTTGCTGTAATGTCTGCCAGAATCTTGAAATAAATCTGCCATCCCTATCAGAGATAATAGAGATTGGTATTCCATGTCTGGAGATGACTTCCTTCAAATACAGTCGTGCTAACTTCTCCATCTTGTCATCTTCTCTTATTGGCAGGAAATGTGCTGATTTGGTGAGACGATCAACTATTACCCAAATAGTATCAAAACCACTTGCAGTCCTTGGCAATTTAGTGATGAAATCCATGGTAATGTTTTCCCATTTCCATTCCGGGATTTCGGGTTGTTGAAGTAGACCTGATGGTTTCTGATGCTCAGCTTTGACCTTAGAACACGTCAAACATTCTCCTACGTATTTAGCAACATCGGCTTTCATACCCGGCCACCAAAAATGTTTCTTGAGATCCTTGTACATCTTCCCCGTTCCAGGATGTATTGAGTATCTGGTTTTATGAGCTTCTCTAAGTACCATTTCTCTCATATCTCCAAATTTTGGTACCCAAATCCTTTCAGCCCTAAACCGGGTTCCGTCTTCCCGAATATTAAGATGCTTCTCCGATCCTTTGGGTATTTCATCCTTTAAATTTCCCTCTTTTAAAACTCCTTGTTGCGCCTCCTTTATTTGTGTAGTAATGTTATTATGAATCATTATATTCATAGATTTTACTCGAATGGGTTCTCTGTCCTTCCTGCTCAAGGCATCGGCTACCACATTTGCCTTCCCCGGGTGGTAACGAATCTCAAAGTCGTAATCATTCAATAATTCAATCCACCTACGCTGCCTCATATTCAGTTGTTTCTGATTAAATATGTGTTGAAGACTTTTGTGGTCGGTATATATAATACTTTTGACCCCATATAAGTAGTGCCTCCAAGTCTTTAATGCAAAAACAACCGCGCCTAATTCCAAATCATGCGTCGTATAATTTTGTTCGTGAATCTTCAATTGTCTAGACGCATAAGCAATCACCTTCGTTCGTTGCATTAATACACAACCGAGACCTTGCTTTGATGCGTCACAATAAATCACAAAATCATCATTCCCTTCAGGCAATGACAATATAGGTGCCGTAGTTAGCTTTTTCTTCAATAACTGAAACGCTTTCTCTTGTTCATCATTCCATTCAAATTTCTTCCCTTTATGCGTTAATGCAGTCAAGGGTTTTGCTATTCTGGAAAAGTCTTGGATGAACCTTCTGTAGTAACCAGCTAGTCCTAAAAACTGGCGTATGTGTTTCGGAGTTTTCGGGGTTTCCCACTTTTCAACAGTTTCTATCTTTGCCGGATCCACCTTAATACCTTCTTTGTTCACTATGTGACCGAGGAATTGAACTTCTTCCAACCAAAATGCACACTTTGAAAACTTAGCGTACAATTCTTCCTTCCTCAATACTTCTAACACCTTTCTCAAATGTTCACCGTGTTCTTGGTCATTCTTTGAGTAAATAAGTATGTCATCAATGAAAACAATGACAAACTTGTCAAGGTATGGTCCACACACTCGGTTCATAAGGTCCATGAACACAGCTGGTGCATTAGTTAAACCAAACGGCATGACCATAAACTCGTAATGACCGTAACGTGTTCTGAAAGCAGTCTTTGGAATATCATCTTCTTTCACCCGCATTTGATGATACCCGGAACGTAAGTCAATCTTTGAATAAACAGACGAGCCTTGTAGTTGATCAAATAAGTCGTCGATTCTCGGTAGTGGGTAGCGGTTCTTGATGGTAAGTTTGTTCAACTCTCGGTAGTCGATACACAACCTGAATGTACCATCTTTCTTCTTGACAAACAAAACAGGAGCTCCCCACGGTGATGTGCTTGGTCGAATGAAACCACGCTCTAAAAGTTCTTGTAATTGGCTTTGCAGTTCTTTCATCTCGCTGGGTGCGAGTCTGTAAGGAGCACGAGCTATTGGTGCAGCTCCTGGTACAAGATCTATTTGAAATTCAACGGATCGATGTGGGGGTAATCCCGGTAATTCTTTCGGAAATACATCGGGAAATTCTTTTGCAATGGGAACATCATTGATGTTCTTTTCTTCAGTTTGTACTTTCTCGACGTGTGCTAGAACAGCATAGCAACCTTTTCTTATTAGTTTTTGTGCCTTCAAATTACTAATAAGATGTAGCTTCGTGTTGCCCTTTTCTCCGTACACCATTAAGGGTTTTCCTTTTTCTCGTATAATGCGAATTGCATTTTTGTAACAAACGATCTCCGCTTTCACTTCTTTCAACCAGTCCATACCGATTATCACATCAAAACTCCCTAACTCTACTGGTATCAAATCAATCTTAAATGTTTCGCTAACCAGTTTAATTTCTCGATTCCGACATATATTATCTGCTGAAATTAATTTACCATTTGCTAATTCGAGTAAAAATTTACTATCCAAAGGCGTCAATGGACAACTTAATTTAGCACAAAAATCTCTACTCATATAGCTTCTATCCGCACCCGAATCAAATAAAACGTAAGCAGATTTATTGTCAATAAGAAACGTACCCGTAACAAGCTCCGGGTCTTCCTGTGCCTCTGCCGCATTAATATTGAAAACTCTTCCACGGCCTTGTCCATTCGTGTTCTCCTGGTTCGGGCAATTTCTAATAATGTGGCCTGGTTTTCCACATTTATAACAAACTACATTGGCATAACTTGCTCCGACACTACTTACTCCGCCATTACTCGTTCCGACACCATTTGTTCCTTTCGTTCTATTAACCCCTGGTCCGTAGACCTCACACTTCGCCGCGCTATGACCATTTCTTTTACACTTGTTGCAAAATTTGGTGCAGAACCCCGAGTGATTCTTTTCACACCTTTGGCATAGCTGCTTCTGATTGTTGTTGTTGTTGTTGCGGTTATTATTGTTGTTGGGATGATTGTTGTAGTTGCTGTTGTTGTTGTTGTTGTTGGGCCGTTTGTTGTAGTTGCGATTGATGTTGCGATTGTTGGGATAATTGTTGCGATTATTGTTGTAATTGTTGTTGTTGTTGTATTGGTGATTCTTATCACCGTTTTCCTCCCACTTTCTTTTGACTTGCTTCACATTGGCCTCTTCAGCAGTCTGTTCTTTAATTCTTTCTTCAATTTGGTTCACGAGTTTGTGAGCCATTCTACATGCCTGTTGTATGGAGGCGGGCTCGTGTGAACTTATATCTTCTTGGATTCTTTCTGGTAATCCTTTCACAAACGCGTCAATCTTCTCTTCCTCATCTTCGAATGCTCCCGGACACAATAGGCACAATTCTGTGAATCGTCTTTCGTATGTGGTAATATCAAATCCTTGGGTTCGTAACCCTCTAAGTTCTGTCTTGAGCTTATTGACCTCAGTTCTGGGACGGTACTTCTCGTTCATCAAGTGCTTGAATGCTGACCACGGTAGTGCGTACGCATCATCTTGTCCCACTTGCTCTAGATAGGTATTCCACCATGTTAACGCAGAACCTGTGAAGGTATGCGTAGCGTACTTCACTTTGTCCTCTTCAGTACACTTACTTATGGCAAACACCGATTCGACCTTCTCGGTCCACCGTTTCAATCCGATCGGTCCTTCGGTTCCATCAAATTCCAAAGGTTTGCAGGCAGTGAATTCTTTGTAGGTGCATCCTACACGATTTCCTGTACTGCTAGATCCAAGGTTATTGTTGGTATGTAGCGCAGCCTGTACTGCTGCTATGTTTGAAGCTAGAAAAGTACGGAATTCCTCTTCATTCATATTCACGGTGTGTCGAGTAGTCGGTGCCATTTCCTTCAAAATAGTCAAATGGAACAAGTTAATCATACAGAATGTTAAGAGTAGTTAATAGTATTTCGTAGCATAATATGAACTCATTTATAAAAGCTTTTTCTTCATATTAGCGTTTTATAAGTTTAAATTCGGGTAGTACCTACCCGTTAAGTTCATACTTAGTAGCTAATATACAATTCAACTACTACAATTCTATATGAAAAACTGATTGTAATAATATTTCGCGTTCAAGCTTTTATACAATATTTTACAAACTTACAATACCTCTTATTTTACATAAAGCATGAAATATAGCACACAATAACTTTGATACAAGATAGTTGTGAAGATAATTCTAGCTAGTACACAAGTCGTTCAGCAAAGGCAATAAAGATACGTAATTCATACGTCCAGAAACAAGTCATGCATTCTGGTTTTACTAGGACTACTTCCCATCCTTGGTCTTGTGCAACATAACCGTTATGGCCGTTGATAAGACAGCGTGTTGTAACATCATCAAAGGGACGAGGGTTACGTAATGTCCAACAGTCCCGTAATAATCTAAAAACCTCATTTCTTACCCCAATTACCGACTCCGTCACTTGTGGAAATATTTTGTTTAATAGTTGTAGCCCGATGTTCTTGTTCTCACTTTGGTGAGAAGCGAACATTACTAATCCGTAAGCATAACATGCTTCTTTATGTTGCATGTTAGCCGCTTTTTCTAAATCACGAAGTCCAATATTCGGATATATTGAGTCAAAATAATTTCTTAACCCGTTGCGTAAAATAGCATTTGGGTTCCCCGCAATATATGCGTCAAAGTAAACACATCGTAACTTATGGGTTTCCCAATGTGATATCCCCCATCTTTCAAACGAAAGTCTCTTATAAACCAAGACATTCTTGGAACGTTCTTCGAATGTCTTACAAACTGATCTCGCCTTAAATAGTTGTGCCGAAGAATTCTGGCCGACTCTAGACAAGATTTCATCAATCATGTCTCCGGGTAGGTCTCTTAAAATATTGGGTTGTCTATCCATTTTGTGTTTTTAAACTGTAAAATAGACAAGAGTTAGATCCATAAAAAAAAAATACTTATTAATACAAGCAATTTTTACATATATCATAAAGCATAAGCACACTATATTACATATATTACACCACACGAATACAACTATCTTATTCCGACTCGCTCGTTTCTTCTTGTTGGGTTTTGGTTCGTTTTGCCAAGTTTCTAGGGATATATGATGTTCCCCTAATACGAGCCGTCGTTGTCCACATTGGTTTAGAAAAACCTGGTGGTTTAGAGGTTCCCGGGTCATTGTTACAACTTAAGGACTTCGGGGGTTGACGATACATATAAAGTTCATCGGAGTTGGAATTAGATTTCTCTATTTTTATGCCCTTTCCCTTATTATTTTCTTTTGCCTTTTTAAATTCAGTTGGGGTAATTTCTATAACATCATCGGAATTCTCGTCGGAATCCGATTCATCGGAGAATTGGTAATCCTCCCAATATTTTGCTTCCTTGGCGGAAACACCATTGACCATAATTAACTTTGGTCGGTTGGTTGAGGATTTTCTTTTACTTAACCGTTTTATTATTTCCCCCACCGGTTCTATTTCTTTATCCGGTTCCGATTCTTCTTCCGGTTCCGATTCTTCTTCCGGTTCCGACTCTTCTTCCGGTTCCTCTTCGGGAACTTGTGAATCAGTCCACAAATCATTCCAATTTACATTTGACTCTTCATTATTATTAGGTGAGTCAATGGGACTTGTTCTAGAGGTAGACATCTATCACATAATATCAAACACGTTAAGAGATTAATATATCACATAATATTCATATGTTAAAAATATATAGTTTCCAACAAAAATGTTAAGCAATCATTTTTAAAGAAAACACGGTCGAAGTCCAGACTCACTAATGCATCCTAACAAACTCGATAAGACACACTAATGCAAATTTTCTGGTTCTCTAAGACCAACGCTCGGATACCAACTGAAATGTCCCGTTCTTATTGATTAAAAACGTTCCATGTTAATTGATTTCGTTGCGAGGTTTTGACCTCTATATGAGACGTTTTTCAAAGACTGCATTCATTTTAAAACAAACCTTAACCTTTATTTCATAAATAAAGGTTTAAAAAGCTTTAAGTAGATTATCAAATAATGATAATCTAAAATATCCTGTTTACACACGATCATTACATAATGGTTTACAATACAAATATGTTACAACAAAATAAGTTTCTTGAATGCAGTTTTTACACAATATCATACAAGCATGGACTCCAAATCTCGTCCTTATTTAAGTATGCGACAGCGGAAGCTCTTAATAATCACCTGAGAATAAACATGCTTAAAACGTCAACAAAAATGTTGGTGAGTTATAGGTTTAACCTATATATATCAAATCATAATAATAGACCACAAGATTTCATATTTCAATACACATCCCATACATAGAGATAAAAATCATTCATATGGTGAACACCTGGTAACCGACATTAACAAGATGCATATATAAGAATATCCCCATCATTCCGGGACACCCTTCGGATATGATATAAATTTCGAAGTACTAAAGCATCCGGTACTTTGGATGGGGTTTGTTAGGCCCAATAGATCTATCTTTAGGATTCGCGTCAATTAGGGTGTCTGTTCCCTAATTCTCAGATTACCAGACTTAATAAAAAGGGGCATATTCGATTTCGATAATTCAACCATAGAATGTAGTTTCACGTACTTGTGTCTATTTTGTAAATCATTTATAAAACCTGCATGTATTCTCATCCCAAAAATATTAGATTTTAAAAGTGGGACTATAACTCACTTTCACAGATTTTTACTTCGTCGGGAAGTAAGACTTGGCCACTGGTTGATTCACGAACCTATAACAATATATACATATATATCAAAGTATGTTCAAAATATATTTACAACACTTTTAATATATTTTGATGTTTTAAGTTTATTAAGTCAGCTGTCCTCGTTAGTAACCTACAACTAGTTGTCCACAGTTAGATGTACAGAAATAAATCGATAAATATTATCTTGAATCAATCCACGACCCAGTGTATACGTATCTCAGTATTGATCACAACTCAAACTATATATATTTTGGAATCAACCTCAACCCTGTATAGCTAACTCCAACATTCACATATAGAGTGTCTATGGTTGTTCCGAAATATATATAGATGTGTCGACATGATAGGTCGAAACATTGTATACGTGTCTATGGTATCTCAAGATTACATAATATACAATACAAGTTGATTAAGTTATGGTTGGAATAGATTTGTTACCAATTTTCACGTAGCTAAAATGAGAAAAATTATCCAATCTTGTTTTACCCATAACTTCTTCATTTTAAATCCGTTTTGAGTGAATCAAATTGCTATGGTTTCATATTGAACTCTATTTTATGAATCTAAACAGAAAAAGTATAGGTTTATAGTCGGAAAAATAAGTTACAAGTCGTTTTTGTAAAGGTAGTCATTTCAGTCGAAAGAACGACGTCTAGATGACCATTTTAGAAAACATACTTCCACTTTGAGTTTAACCATAATTTTTGGATATAGTTTCATGTTCATAATAAAAATCATTTTCTCAGAATAACAACTTTTAAATCAAAGTTTATCATAGTTTTTAATTAACTAACCCAAAACAGCCCGCGGTGTTACTACGACGGCGTAAATCCGGTTTTACGGTGTTTTTCGTGTTTCCAGGTTTTAAATCATTAAGTTAGCATATCATATAGATATAGAACATGTGTTTAGTTGATTTTAAAAGTCAAGTTAGAAGGATTAACTTTTGTTTGCGAACAAGTTTAGAATTAACTAAACTATGTTCTAGTGATTACAAGTTTAAACCTTCGAATAAGATAGCTTTATATGTATGAATCGAATGATGTTATGAACATCATTACTACCTTAAGTTCCTTGGATGAACCTACTGGAAAAGAGAAAAAATGGATCTAGCTTCAATGGATCCTTGGATGGCTCAAAGTTCTTGAAGCAAAATCATGACACGAAAACAAGTTCAAGTAAGATCATCACTTGAAATAAGATTGTTATAGTTATAGAAATTGAACCAAAGTTTGAATATGATTATTACCTTGTATTAGAATGATAACCTACTGTAAGAAACAAAGATTTCTTGAGGTTGGATGATCACCTTACAAGATTGGAAGTGAGCTAGCAATCTTGAAAGTATTCTTGATTTTATGAAACTAGAACTTTTGGAATTTATGAAGAACACTTAGAACTTGAAGATAGAACTTGAGAGAGATCAATTAGATGAAGAAAATTGAAGAATGAAAGTGTTTGTAGGTGTTTTTGGTCGTTGGTGTATGGATTAGATATAAAGGATATGTAATTTTGTTTTCATGTAAATAAGTCATGAATGATTACTCATATTTTTGTAATTTTATGAGATATTTCATGCTAGTTGCCAAATGATGGTTCCCACATGTGTTAGGTGACTCACATGGGCTGCTAAGAGCTGATCATTGGAGTGTATATACCAATAGTACATACATCTAAAAGCTGTGTATTGTACGAGTACGAATACGGGTGCATACGAGTAGAATTGTTGATGAAACTGAACGAGGATGTAATTGTAAGCATTTTTGTTAAGTAGAAGTATTTTGATAAGTGTATTGAAGTCTTTCAAAAGTGTATAAATACATATTAAAACACTACATGTATATACATTTTAACTGAGTCGTTAAGTCATCGTTAGTCGTTACATGTAAGTGTTGTTTTGAAACCTTTAGGTTAACGATCTTGTTAAATGTTGTTAACCCAATGTTTATAATATCAAAAGAGATTTTAAATTATTATATTATCATGATATTATGATGTACGAATATCTCTTAATATGATATATATACATTAAATGTCGTTACAACGATAATCGTTACATATATGTCTCGTTTCAAAATCATTAAGTTAGTAGTCTTGTTTTTACATATGTAGTTCATTGTTAATATACTTAATGATACGTTTACATATCATAATATCATGTTAACTATATATATAACCATATATATGTCATCATATAGTTTTTACAAGTTTTAACGTTCGTGAATCACCGGTCAACTTGGGTGGTCAATTGTCTATATGAAACCTATTTCAATTAATCAAGTCTTAACAAGTTTGATTGCTTAACATGTTGGAAACATTTAATCATGAAAATATCAATCTCAATTAATATATATAAATATGGAAAAGTTCGGGTCACTACACCGCTAACCCGATAACATCCTTAATAAATCTTCCATTTATGTTTATCTGTTATATCTCACAACCGATATATGTATAACCCGAACTTCTGTTTCTATTTTCTTCTACCATCATCATAATCATAATTATAAATCATAATCATGATCATAAATCATAATCATCATCGAACCTATTATCAATAAACGCCATCAACGTGATTATTTTCTTGAATCCTCACATCATAACTATATTTTTATCATCGCCTTTATTAACTCTCCTCCTCATCGTTTATCACTCTCTTTATCACCTATGCAACATCACCTAAACGTCATCATTTATGTATTCTTCATAACTCATCATCATAATATCGTCATATCATCTCATCATCATGAATCCCGTATCATCATCATATGCTTACTCGAATCGTGATCTTATGTCCTAAATTATTACCCTAACCTTAATCGTTTCATCTTATCATTATGACATAATCATAATCATATCATAATCTAATTCTAATCATCATCATCCTAATTTTTTTCATCTTCATTTAATATCACAAAATCACTATCATCATCCATCATCTTCACATAACCTCATTATCATTTGGCCCAACAAAAAAATTAGTAAATTGGCGGCCCAACATAACATTAAATGGGCTGTCTTGACTCGAGTAGCATCCTCAAATCAACAAACCCGAACTTCAAACCCAAACTTTAAATAACTCTTTTGTTTAAACCAAACCTAATCCCATTATAAAAAAATATACGGCTTGCAAGTGGGTTTCGTGTCTTCTAGTATTCAAATAATAATACATCGCAATCCTCCTCTTAACAGAATCATCCTCGTCATCAATTATCACTATGGTTCTTATTTCATCTAAAACATCATATATATCTTAACAATTACAATCTTCATTCAAAATCCTTGAAAACACCTCGGATCGATAACCAATGATTTAGATATGAGAATGCTGATGAAGCAGCAAAAGCTTTATATATATATATATATATATATATATATATATATATATATATATATATATATATATATATATATATATACATATTTATTTACATGCAATTGTTCGTGAATCGTCGGGAACAGTCGAAGGTCAAATGGATCTATGAAACAGTTCAAAATTTTTGAGACTCAACCTAACAGACTTTGCATATCGTGTTGGAAATATTAAATCGTATCGAGAGTTTGGTTTAAAATTAGTCGAAAATTTCCGGGTCGTCACAGTAACTACCCATTAAAGAAATTTCGTCCCGAAATTTGAGTGGTGACAGTTGGAATTGAAATCGAGAATGTTTTAATACCATATTTGAACTCAGATTCTTAATAGAAAGATTTTTAATTGTCAAAGAATGTTTCATCGAAGAAGAAAATGATAAGATTAGAGATTTTCTTCGAGATTGATATGTAGATAGTTTTATGAATAACCTTCTCAGGTTGAGATTGGCTTCATGATGAATTCGAATCAAGTAACATGGTTCATGATGAATACAAGTCGAGTAACACGGTTCGTGGTGATGGTAAGGTTGATCAAGCATTACCATCATCACGTTCCATTAGAACTTCCTCATGACTTACTGTAATATAATAACGTTGATCAAGTGTCATTATATTACATTAACTCATGCTTTCATTTCAATATTACTCAAGAATATCCAAGGATTTAAACACTCATAGGGTTTCACTAAAATTTAGAAGTCAAAGCAGTTTCTGATATGAGGTACTATGGATAAAACGAATGTGAAAATAATTACGAACGAAAACAATATAAAGATACCTTCAGAAATGTCCAGGATATTCACAGTTAAGGATGATATAACGATATCATAGAAATATTGAAGATATTATGATGAGGAAAGAAGATTTCAATCATTTTCCAACTTTTTCAATGTACCATTCTTTTGTTATCAAGCTTTCGGTCTTTAAGACCATCTACGGCTTTTGCTGCTTCATCAGCATTCTCATATCTAAATCATTGGTTATCGATCCGAGGTGTTTTCAAGGATTTTGAATGAAGATTGTAATTGTCAAGATATATATGATGTTTAAGATGAAATCAAGTGGAAAACTTAAAGAAATGTTTAACTCTAGAAGATGTAGCTTATTAACGATATTTCAAATTAAAATGTGTTGTAATTAATATTTTCTACTCTTTTAATACTTTTTAATTGTCCAAAGTTAATAGTCCAATAGTCCAAGGTTGGTATAGGTTTAAAGTTTTACGTAGTTAATTAATTGGTTACTAATCAATTTTATTTTGTCCATTATTTTCTTCATTATGCCATTTGTCAAATTTTGACTTGGATTTTGATCGGTCAAAATCCGAATATGAAATTGGATTTGAATGAAAATAGTTGTTCTTCGGTGAACGAATACTATGTGGATTTGAGCAGTAATGTTAATGAATGTTGAATCTAAATTAAAGAATGTACAGTGTAACTTATTAATGTGAAATCTAAATATTCCTCGGGTATTACCTACCCGTTAAAATATTTTCACCATTAACAGTTTGTACAAAAGAATTTTTAATTATAATTTTTGAAAAAAAATACTTACATATATATTTTCTTCAGATGTAATCATGGATTTAATGAGTCAATATGATATTAAACTCATCTGATTTACGGTTAGAACTATGATACATAATCTCTAAAACATTAGAGATTACATAATCGTCATATATAACGAAGATAATGATGTAGAACAAGATGTAGAACGAAGAAAATTGATGTAAGTCAATATGTAGAACGAAGATAATGTTCGAGGTATAGATTGTGATGTTGAGGCGTGCGATGTCGAGGCTATTAGTGCTGGTGGTACTGTTGGTGCCGGTGATGTTGCTGAAGCTGGTAGGTTTTGCACCATGTTTTCTAAATTGATTACTCGAGCGCGAATCTCGTCGACTCCTTCCATTACTCCAGGATGATTGTCGGTTCAGATGAGCGGATGAATAAGATCGAGAATTTGAGATAGTATATAATCATGACGAGATAATCTGGAAATGAGAGAGAAAATGGTGTCTCGAACAGGTTCGCCGGTAAGTGCTTCAGGTTCTTCACCAAGAGGTGAATTTGGTTGATGGAAAGGATCGCCTTCTTCTCGTCTCCATTGATTAAGTCGACTACGAACCTATCCCCAATTCATCCAGAATAGATAATGGCTAATTGGTTGATCCATTCCAATTACACTGCTTTCGGAGCTCAGGTAGAAATCCATATCGGAATCCGAGGAACTTGAACTGGTTGCAAAATTCATCTTACACGGTTAGATAAAGGAATTTCGATATAAAATGATTCTCGGATATCGGATGATATTCTATCTATATAGAATACCTATATATAGCACAGAAGATCCCGTAGATTACGGAGGGAATTAAGGAAATGTGTTAGACAAGGTTTAATGTGATGGAATATGAATTCGTCTGTACACCATCTATGCAATAATTGCAATAAGACGTGTCGAGACTGAAAATGATAAATAGATATTTTTCGACAAGGAATGATACACAAACTTTTGACATGCAGACCAAATTCAAGTCTAGACTCAATAATATATCCTAACAACTACTAGGTCGAAGTCCAGACTCATTAATGCATCCTAACAACTACCAGTTAGACACACTAATGCAAGACCTGGTTCGCTAAGACCGCCGCTCTGATACCACCTGTAGTGACCCGTCCTAATCCATCTGGACGAAGTCTTCAACAGTTGGTCCCATTGCGAGGTTCTGACTTCTATATGCCATGAACGACTCCATGTAATATGAGCAAATGCACAGCGGAAGATTTCTTTCAAACCTGAGAATAAACATGCTTTAAAGTGTCAACCAAAAGGTTGGTGAGTTCATAAGTTTATCATAAAACAATAAAATTCTGTAATTTTGATATACCACAAGATTTAAATGCTGCATGGTACAAATGAGCCCTAATCCTATACCCACCTGTAATGTACATGCGATATCTTTTAAATATAGTACACCTTTCTCGTGTACGAAACCATTTTTCATAAATCTTAGTAACCGTACACATATCTCGTGTACAAAATATCATACACATAACCTGTGTATAAAATCATTCTCTCGATACATAACATTCACATCAATTGGTGGCAATTATCATGTCCACATAATTCAACGGTGGCAATTATCATGTCCACATAATTCAACGGTGGCAATTATCATGTCCACATAATTCAACGGTGGCAATTATCATGTCCACATAATTCAACGGTGGCAATTATCATGTCCACATAATTCAACGGTGGCAATTATATGTCCACATAATTCAATGGTGGCAATTATCATGTCCACATAATTCAATGGTGGCAATTATCATGTCCACATAATTCAATGGTGGCAATTATCATGTCCACATAATTCATTCGAGGAATGTTTTGCTTGTGTCTATCTCGTCAAATATTTATAAAAGCATTTCATATTTTCGCAGTTCAAGATATATTTCAAAAGCATTTAATAAAGCAGTTGTAAAAGCAGCGCATGTATTCTCAGTCCCAAAAATGTAAAGAGTAAAAGGGAATCAAATGAACTCACGATACGATATTTTGTAGTAAAAATATGCATACGACTGTACTGAACAATGCAAAGTTGGCCTCGGATTCACGAACCTATAACAAGTATATAGATTAACACATATAATCACATAATTTCTTCTATATAATATTTATGTATGTTAAGTGTTGTAGTTATATAAATATATATACTTTATTTATGTTTTATGTCTTCAGTTATATTTTATATATAGTTATTTTGTAAAATAATCAATATTCATACATATAGTTATATTAAAAAATATATATTTATTTGTAACTGGTATTATATCAAAAATAAATAATTTGTTATAAAAACAATACTATTAATAATAATAATAATGATTCTTGTAATAATAAGAATGATAATAATAATAATAATAATAATAATAATAATAATAATAATAATAATAATAATAATAATAATAATAATAATAAGAATAAGTAATAATTAATAAGTAAACTACCTCAAAGAAGTAGTCCTTAAGAAAAATGCCCAAGTCCGGGTTTGAACCCGCGACGTCCCGTTAACCCGATAACATCCTTAATAAATCTTCCATTTATGTTTATCTATTATATCTCACAACCGATATATGTATAACCCGAACTTCTGTTTCTATTTTCTTCTACCATCATCATAATCATAATTATAAATCATAATCATCATCGAACCTATTATCAATAAACGCCATCAACGTGATTATTTTCTTGAATCCTCACATCATAACTATATTTTTATCATCGCCTTTATTAACTCTCCTCCTCATCGTTTATCACTCTCTTTATCACCTATGCAACATCACCTAAACGTCATCATTCATGTATTCTTCATAACTCATCATCATAATATCGTCATATCATTTCATCATCATGAATCCCGTATCATCATCATATGCTTACTCTAATCGTGATCTTATGTCCTAAATTATTACCCTAACCTTAATCGTTTCATCTTATCATTATGACATAATCATAATCATATCATAATCTAATTCTAATCCTCATCCTCCTAATCTTTTTCATCTTCATTTAATATCACAGAATCACTATCATCATCCATCATCTTCACATAACCTCATTATCATTTAGCCCAACATAAAAATTAGTAAATTGGCGGCCCAACATAACATTAAATGGGCTGTCGTGACTCGAGTAGCATCCTCAAATCAACAAACCCGAACTTTAAACCCAAACTTTAAATAACTCTTTTGTTTAAACCAAACCTAATCCCATTATAAAAAAATATACGGCTTGCAAGTGGGTTTCGTGTCTTCTAGTATTCAAACAATAATACATCGCAATCCTCCTCTTAACAGAATCATCCTCGTCATCAATTATCACTATGGTTCTTATTTTAATTAAACATCATCATCATTATCTTGGTTTGCGGCAATAAACAAAAAAAATATATATATGTACAAATACATGTTGGCCGTTACCATCCTAATAGTTTTATTATATGCCAAATCTATGATAATATATAACTCACTAATGAGTAAAAGGGATAAGTGGGGTAATCCTTGCTTTTAAAAAAAATTTGACCATAATCCTTGCATTAACATTGTCGGCCACAAATAAAAGAGAGAACACTCACCTTGCTTTTCTTATGCTTTTAATATCATCATAATGTTTATGTTTATATTTATTTCGCTGTGAAAGTTTGGAAGAGAGAAAAAAAAAATTACGCATCTTCACAAGCTGCAAACAGAAGCTAGCTGGACGCGTAACAGAAATATGCAATAGTTTTTGTGTTGTGTTTTTGATTATAGTTTAAACCGGACCGAAGCAGAAAAGAAAAAAATAAGACGGATAGCAGCTGCAGTCGTCAAGCGTTTATATGAGTGTTTTGATCGAGCTGTGGTGGCTATTTATAGTCGATGGTAGTGGTGATTTATATGGTCATGATAAGAAAAGAAAGAAAAAAAAATGGATGAAGGTTGTGACGCCCCGTACCAAATCATCATGTACGGACCATCAACAACAGGATCATTACAAGGTTAAGTACTATATGCGTTTTCAAAAAGAGTTTGCATTCATAATTAAAAGTGATGTCAAACCAACATCGAAAGTTTTACAATCCAAAAGTATGCTTCACTAAGTAGAAGCAATAAATAAGTGTATGTGACCACAAAGGTCGTTACAAGTCATAATTCAAAAGTACAAATGTTTGAATGCAAAGTAAAGTAGTTCATGTGTTGACAACTCTAAGCAGCGGGTGTCTACAGCACAAACTAGTACACGGCGGAAGCAACCTCAAGCACCTGAGAAATACATGCTTAAAAATGTCAACACAAAGGTTGGTGAACTATAGTTTAAGTATAACAGTAATGTAAGTGGGCCACGAGATTTCAGTGCTACAACGAGCGTTTCGAAAGTATGTAAAAGTATATGCTAACCGTGGGCACTTGGTAACTAACTTAACGTTTATACCCCCTGAAAGTACACTTGGCAAGTGCGTATATCTACGAAGTATTAAACACTCGTTAAATGCTAGCGCTACCAGCCCGAGTGGGGATGTCAAACCCTATGGATCCGTATCTAAGATTCGCGTTCACCGGTTCAAAAACCAATGACTAAACGTTACCGAGCTAAAGGGAATGTTTCTGCCGTTATATAACCCACACATATATAAGTTTAAGTACTCGTGCCTAGTATGTAAAACATAAAATCCGCATGTATTCTCAGTTCCCAAAATAAGTTAAAGTAAAAAGGGAATGCTATAACTCACAATGATAATGTAGTCGTAAAGTCGGTTCGGAAAAGGTGTGCAAGTAATCGGTCTGAAGTCCTCAACCTAAGTCAAATAGTACTAAGTCAGTAAATCGTCTTAATAGGTTTAAAAGTATGTAATTAAGGTCTTAAGGGTCATCATCATTCATCATTAAACAAAAGGCGTAAAGTAGGTTTCGTTTATGAAAGTAGTTTAAAACAAAGTCTGAATTCAGTCAGTCACCACGGCCTCTACCCTTACTGAATTAAGGTGAGACCAGTGGCCATGGCTCCATCTATGAGTCCCTTAAGTGTGGTAAAAATTCCAGAAGCAAACTCGTCTTCGTTTGACCGTGGCGACGGTCTAAGTGCGAGTAGGTCAGAAATTTCTGCACAACGTTAAAGGACATAGTGACGATCGGAGGGTCATAAATCCTAAACCGTAACTCGGATTAAGACGAGTCCTATATGAAAAGTTATATACTCGAAAATTTCTATCTAAAAATCAAGGTTAGAACAGCCCAGGTCTACTGGTCTGTTACAGAAACATCAGATCAGTAGCTTTTGGACAGAAACCGTAAGTTTAAAAGGGTTCCGGTGGTCTTGGTGTTTGATGTTCATCATGGTTCTCATCCTTGATGCGTATAGCTTCAAGTGTACAACTCATGGATGTGTTTACATCATCTTAACCAAGTCTTGACCATCATAACACTAGTGCAAGTCTAAGACATGAAGCACAACTCACTTAAGAGTTGCATGTAGTTTGATGAACCAAAGTTACATCAAAGTCTTAGGTTTGACACTTACATGAACTATAATACTAATAATAAGTTACAAACTTGAAAATGAACTTATGAAATCAAGATCTTAAAATGTAGAACATAGTTCTTAGTTAGATCTTGAAGATCCAAGACTCAAAAGTCTAGATCAAGCATAAGTATACAAAGTTATAATTAAAAAGTTTCCTTTATATGTTCTTGAACTTTAAAGTTAACCTTAAGTTCAAGATTAATGAGATCAAAGTTAACTTGTAACATTTGACCAACAAGAACATAAATCATGAAATTAAAGTGCAAGAATGAAGTAGTAAACTAAGTAAACAAGTAAATTATTCATGGTTGTTCATACTTTAAAGATTCAAACCAAAGTTTGATCTTTAGAAAGTAAGCTTTAAAGTTTACTTCATGAACTTCAAGTATGTCTTTCAACCATGAACTTTATAATCTTTTGAAACAAGTAAGGTAGAATATAACTAGATAGATTATGTTCTTGTTGTTCTTGTTATAACAAGATAAAATGAAGAATCAAACTAGTAAGTTTATTCTTGTAATCATGAAAGTAAGTAACAACAACAAAGTAAGTAACAAAGTAACAACAACTAACAACTACAAACATTTAACAACAAAGAACAAAGATGATGATGATTTAAGGGTGTTTGAATTCAGTTTTAGCAAGAAGAAAGGAAGAGAAATAGTCAAGTTACTTACAAGAACTAGAGAGAAAAAGAGAGGAAAAAGTTTGAGAGCAAATGAGTGTGTGTTTGAGAATGAGATGAGTAATGCTAGTAAACAAGTAATGAAAAAAAAATATTTGAACTCCCTTTGTGCCCATCTTAGGCCACGGCCTGCAGTCCAAAAAAAGGGAGAGGGATTGTTTTGTGGTCACTTGCAAGTAAAGCTTCAAAAGTGTGGTTATTAGAGGTATGTGCATGGGGATTGAGTGGTAACAAGATTCCAAGTATTCTAACTAACCAGTTACTTATGAAAGTAATACTTACATGCAATGTTGGGCTAGTTAAGTCCATATAGGAAGTAGGGTGGGCTTATAAGCCCAAAGTCATGAGTCCATTACACTAGTAAAGCCCAAGTTCAATTTATTAACAAATAAATCCAATTAAAGCCCAAGTAACTAACTAATAACTTTAGTTAATTAAAATGATTAATAAAATTAATCATGAATGCAAATGATATGTGAAAATATTATTCGTGTAAGTTTCGTGTGTCACAAAGACGTTTCGGGCAATTAAAGTCAAGTTCGGGCAATCATGGAAACATGTAAATGTAATAACATACATTCGTTTAATCACACGTATTAATAATAATAATTATTAATAAATAAACGTTAGAAAATCCAGGGTCGTTACATTACCCACCTGTTAAAGAAAATTTCGTCCCGAAATTTAAGCTGAGGTAGATGGAGGAGTCGGGAAAAGGTGAGGATACTTCCGCATCATTTGATCCTCTCGCTCCCAAGTAAACTCAGGTCCTCGTTTGGCATTCCATCACACTCGGACGATCAGAATCTTGTTGCGTTTCAAAGTTTTGATCTCACGATCCATAATTTCAACAGGTTCTTCCACAAAGTGAAGTTTGTCGTCTATCGTAAGTTCCTCAAGTGGTATGATAAGTTCGGGTGCGGCAAGACACTTCTTCAAGTTCGACATGTGGATGGTAGGATGAACTGAGCTCAACTGTGCTGGTAGATCCAAAAGTAAGCAACGGGTCCAACACGTTCCAAGATTTCAAAAGGACCAATGTATCGTGGGTTTAACTTTCCACGTTTTCCAAAACGAATCACACCTTTCCAAGGTGCAACCTTCAACATTACACGATCACCAATGTTGTATTCAAAGTCTTTACGTTTAAGATCAGCATAGCTCTTTTGGCGATCACGGGCAGTCTTAAGTCTAGCTTGAATCTGAGCAATCTTCTCCGTGGTTTCGTGGACTACCTCGGGTCCGGTGATTTGCTTTTCACCTACTTCGGCCCAACAAATAGGAGATCGGCACTTGCGGCCATACAATGCTTCAAAAGGTGCAGCATTAATGCTCGAGTGATAACTGTTGTTGTACGAGAATTCGGCGAGTGGCAAATGCCTTTCCCAGGCCTTTCCGAAATCAATGACACATGCACGCAGCATGTCTTCCAAGGTCTGAATCATTCGCTCACTTTTCCCGTCAGTCTGTGGATGATACGCAGTACTCATGTCAAGACGAGTTCCCATGGCTTCTTGCAAAGAACGCCAAAATCTAGAGGCAAAACGGGGATCGCGATCGGAGATGATCGATAAAGGTACACCATGACGAGATACAACCTCTTTGATGTACAGCTGAGCAAGTCTTTCCATTGTATCAGTTTCCTTCATCGCTAGAAAGTGTGCAGATTTGGTAAGACGGTCAACAATAACCCAAATAGTATCGTATCCGCCCACCGTCTTCGGCAGCTTAGTAATGAAATCCATTGTGATCCTTTCCCACTTCCATTGTGGGATCTATGGCTGTTGGAGTAAACCAGAAGGTCTCTGATGCTCGGCTTTAACCTTCGAGCAGGTCAAACACTTACCAACATAAGTCGCAACGTCCTTCTTGAGATTCGGCCACCAATACTGTTCCTTAAGGTCGTGGTACATTTTGCCCACTCCAGGATGAATCGAATATCTCAATTTGTGTGCTTCATCAAGTATCAGGTTCCGTAGATCTCCATAGAGAGGTACTCAAATTCTTCCGGCATAACATCGGAGTCCAGACTCCCTAACCTCGAATCGAGAGACAAGTATGTTCAAATGTTCATGAGATATGTTCTCCTCCTTGAGAGCCTCATCTTGGGCTACTCTGATCTGGCTGTTGAGGTTCGAATGGATGGTGATGTTCAGAGCCCTAACACGAAGAGGTGTCGTCCTCTCCTTTCGGCTTAAAGCATCAGCTACAACATTGGCCTTGCCAGGGTGATAACGGAGTTCACAATCGTAGTCATTGAGCATCTCAATCCATCGACGCTGTCTCATATTCAGTTGCTTCTGATCAAAGATGTGCTGGAGACTCTTGTGATCGGTGAAAATAGTGCTCTTAGTTCCATACAAATAATGTCTCCACAATTTGAGCGCAAAGACAACGGCTCCAAGTTCAAGATCATGCGTAGTGTAGTTCCGCTCGTGAATCTTCAATTGGCGGGAGGCATAGGTAATAACCTTTGATCGTTACATCAGTACACAACCAAAACCACTCTTCGATGCATCACAATAAACAACGAAATCGTCACTGCCTTCGGGAAGCGATAGAATAGGTGCGGAGGTTAACTTCTTCTTCAAAGTTTGGAATGCTGATTCATGTGCGGGTTCCCAAATGAACTTCTTGCCCTTGTGAGTCAGCACGGTTAAAGGACGCGCAATCAGAGAGAAACCTTCGATAATAACCGGCGAGACCTAGGAATTGGCGAATATGTGTTGGAGTAGTGGGGTCTCCCACTTGCTGATGGCTTTAATCTTGGCGGGGTCAACTTTGATACCCTGGTCGCTCACAACATGACCAAGAAACTGGACTTCCTTCAACCAAAATTCACACTTGGAGAATTTGGCGTAAAGTTGCTCTTGTCTCAAGAGTTCAAGTACTAGTCAGAGGTGTTGCTCATGCTCTTCTTCACTCTTAGAGTAGATGAGGATATCATCTATGAAGACGATAACAAACTTATCCAAGTACGGCTTGCAGACACGATTCATGAGGTCCATGAACACGGCAGGTGCATTTGTCAAACCGAATGGCATCACGAGAAACTCATAATGACCATAACGAGTTCTGAATGCAGTTTTCATCACGTCACTTTCTTTCACCCTCAGCTGGTGATATCCGGATCGCAAATCGATCTTTGAGTAGACACTCGATCCTTGTAGTTGATCAAAAAGATCGTCAATTCGTGGAAGAGGATACCGATTCTTGATAGTCAATTTGTTGAGTTCACGGTAGTCGATACACATACGGAAGGATCCATCCTTCTTCTTCACAAACAGAACAGGTGCCCCAAG
This sequence comes from Rutidosis leptorrhynchoides, assembly GCF_046630445.1. Taxonomy (NCBI): domain Eukaryota; kingdom Viridiplantae; phylum Streptophyta; class Magnoliopsida; order Asterales; family Asteraceae; genus Rutidosis; species Rutidosis leptorrhynchoides. The sequence goes on from NC_092342.1 coordinate 58,281,688, forward strand.
GCGAGAAGCTTGGTTAAATAAATCCTCTGTCTAACAGCTCTTGTAGTTGACTCTGTAATTCGTGCATCTCGAAAGGTGCGAGTCTATAAGGTGCGCGAGCTACAGGTGCTGCTCCTGGCACTAAATCAATCTGAAACTCTACTGCTCTCTGTGGCGGTAATCCAGGCAATTCCTCTGGGAAGACATCGGAAAATTCGTTCACAATTCGAACGTCATTCACGCTCTTCACCTCAGTTTCTACCGCTTTCACATGTGCTAGGACAGCAAAACGTCCCTTCTTCATAATCTTTTGTGCTTTCACGCAACTAATGAGGTTCAACTTCGAGGTACATCTCTCTCCATAGATAACCAGTGGTTCACAATCTCCTTGTGGTATGCGAAGTGCTTTATCTCCGCAGATTATATCGGCCTTTATCTTGCTCAACCAATCCATACCAACGATCACGTCAAAACTTCCCAGTTTGATAGGTATCAAATCAATTTCGAAATCTGCACCAGCTATGTTGATAATAGCTCCACGACTAATATGGTCAACCTTTTCAAGTTTTCCATTTGCGACCTCGACAAGCATACTTTCTTTTAACGGGACTAATGACCAATTAATCTTATCGCAAAAATGTCTACATACATAACTTCTATCCGCACCAGTATCAAACAAGACAGAAGCTAAAAGATTGTTGATTGTGAATATACCTGTCACCAAGTCGGGGTTATCGCGTGCATCCCTTGCATTAACATTAAAAGCTCGTCCACGGGGTGGTCCGCCATCTTTTCGCTTGTTGGGGAATGCGTTTCTGAAATGGCCCGTCTGCCCGCATTCGTAGCACTTCTTCGGCCCATTGGTGTTTGGCTTCCCATTCAAAGTAGTGACCTTGCAGTCCTTCCCGATGTGCCCAGCCCATTGGAACTTCTCACAGACAACATTGCAATACCCAGTGTGGTGTTTGTAACATCGCTTGCATTGAGGTAAGGTTCCTTTGTAGTTCGGGTTGGTGTTGGTGTTGTTGTTGGGATTAGGGTTTCCACCATTGTTGTGCCTCTTGGCGGGGGTCTTATCGTAGTTTCTCCCCCTGTTATTGTTGTTGTTGTTATTGTTGTTGTTGTTGTGGTTGTTGTGGTTGTTATGGTTGTTGTCCCATTTCCTCTTTTCGCTACTACCAGCCTCAAACTTAGCCTTCTCCGGCTCATCAATAAGAATCTGATTCATGAGAGTATGCGCCATGCACATTGCTTCAGGAACAGTCGGTGGTTTGGATGAGGTGACATTCCCCTTGATGGACTTAGGAAGTCCCCAAAAGTATCGCTCCATTCGTTTGAATTCGGGGGTGACCATAGTTGGACACATCAGCGCTAACTCCAAAAACCTACGGTTGTAACTGTTAAGGTCGTTCCCTACGGCCTTCAACTGCATGAATTCAATTTCCATCTTTTGAATTTCGGTCCTCGGATAGTATTCCTCAATCATAGCACATTTAAACTCTTCCCAAGGCGTAGCATATGCCTCATCAATTCCTTGCGCTTGGGCCATGGTATTCCACCATGTAAGCGCGCCATCAGACAGCGTGCAAGATGCAAATTTCGTTTTGTTAGACTCCGAAAAATTGCTAACTCTGAATACAGACTCAAGTTTTTCAAACCATCTTGTGAGACCGACTGGTCCCTCAGTGCCACTGAAGTTGTGTGGTTTACAGCTTTGGAATTCCTTGTAAGTACACCCATTTCGAACGGGTGGGATAACCAGTGGTGGTGGTGGCAGTGGAGCTTGGAGGTTTCTTTCAGCTAGGGCGGCAGCGACCCGTTCGTTGATCATGTCCTCAATCTGAGCTGCGGTAGGTGTGGTTCTTCCGTTGGCCATGGTATTCTAAACAAAAGTTTTGACTTAAGTCAAAATCCAGCATTCAATATGTAATAATATAGTATATATTAACCATCATGGAATCAAAACATCACATGTTATTATATAACGCATCTAGGTACAAATACCACAGAGTCATCGTACAGTAATGTAAATAGAACATCGTGCAAGAATTTAAATAATGCAAAGTTCCATTAATAATAATAAGTTTCATACATCCGAATAAGTCCGTACAATACATAAATAATACAAAAAGCTACAACTAGATTACATCATGAAATCTAATACAAAAGTCCTACGGTGGAGGTGGGTGTAGGATGTCTAAAACCTGAGCCAACTGCTCCTCGAGCTCAGTAACCCGAGCTCGGAGGATTCCCACCTCCCTTGTCAATTCCTCGACAGTGGGAGATGGTGGGGCAGGCGGTGCTGGCGGTGCAGGTGGGGCTGGTGGAGCGGATGGTGCTGGTGCTGCCGATGGTGTGGGTGGTGCTGAAGTAGATGGTCCAGCTCCGGATGTAGACGGTACGTCCCTAGATGGGAATGGTTCGTATCTAAATCTAGGCGGTACGGTTCCAGGAATAGTCAATACGTAACGGGGAACCTTACGTATCTGTGGGTCGGCAGGGTACGGCACAAGCCGCTTACGGGCAGTAACCCTCCGACACCGACCAAAAGCGTCAGTGAAAGCACGACCTCCATTCATCCCTGGAATAACGGTGCCATCAGGGCGGTACCGCTTCTTTGTCGGGGTGGAGGGTGCCTGAATAGGTCTATCAGCAGGATTCTCATCATCGCTGGAGTCATCTGATGATGAAGAATCGGCGGATGATGAGTCATTCGAATCGTGTGGTGGTGACACTGGTGGCTGAGCTGGTAATCCGAAGCGTCCGAAGGCGGCCAACATCTGTCTGTGTCTGCCTGGCGGAATCACGACTAAACGTCCGTCGGGAGTGCGTCGGCAAGGCGTGAGCATGTGGTTACGAAACGGCCCTTCCCCGAACTCCGCGGGGATCTCAATACCACCAATGCGGGGCTGTGACCTCGAGGGTCCGGGAGCAGACACTGGGGCAGGTGCACTAGTACCAGCTCCGGAAGTGGAAGCGCCTGGATCACTAGTGGGTGTCGGGGCCGGTGTATCGGCAGTAGCAGCAGCAGGTGTAGCAGTAGGTAGGGCGACGGGGTCTGAGTCTGTACTGCCCGAAATGCCAGCAGGTGGAACATCCGACATCTGAACAAGGAAAAATAAATTTTCCATGTCAGTATGTCATAAAGCAAGCAAATAATAGGCCAACAGTTTAAATCATGTATAACGGTAACTAGCATGGCAATAACAGTAATTCGTATGAAAGTAGCATGCAATCAAAAGCAAGTAGCATCATACAGTAGTGAAATCATGTAGTAGCATACGACATATAGCGGAAAAAGTAAGCAGTAGCATGCAGTAAATTCAGCGGAAACAAGTAAACTAGCAAGTTGTAGATTAGTCCTATTAGTGAATCCTACTCGGGTCGGTCTTAGACTCACTAATGCAACCTAATTCCCTACAACCAATGCTCTGATACCAAATGTGACGCCCCGTACCAAATCATCATGTACGAACCATCAACAACAGGATCATTACAAGGTTAAGTACTATATGCGTTTTCAAAAAGAGTTTGCATTCATAATTAAAAGTGATGTCAAACCAACATCGAAAGTTTTACAATCCAAAAGTATGCTTCACTAAGTAGAAGCAATAAATAAGTGTATGTGACCACAAAGGTCGTTACAAGTCATAATTCAAAAGTACAAATGTTTGAATGCAAAGTAAAGTAGTTCATGCGTTGACAACTCTAAGCAGCGGGTGTCTACAGCACAAACTAGTACACGGCGGAAGCAACCTCAAGCACCTGAGAAATACATGCTTAAAAATGTCAACACAAAGGTTGGTGAGCTATAGTTTAAGTATAACAGTAATGTAAGTAGGCCACGAGATTTCAGTGCTACAACGAGCGTTTCGAAAGTATGTAAAAGTATATGCTAACCGTGGGCACTTGGTAACTAACTTAACGTTTATACCCCCTGAAAGTACACTTGGCAAGTGCGTATGTCTACGAAGTATTAAACACTCGTTAAATGCTAGCGCTACTAGCCCGAGTGGGGATGTCAAACCCTATGGATCCATATCTAAGATTCGCGTTCACCGGTTCAAAAACCAATGACTAAACGTTACCGAGCTAAATGGAATGTTTCTGCCGTTATATAACCCACACATATATAAGTTTAAGTACTCGTGCCTAGTATGTAAAACATAAAATTCGCATGTATTCTCAGTTCCCAAAATAAGTTAAAGTAAAAAAGGGAATGCTATAACTCACAATGATAATGTAGTCGTAAAGTCGGTTCGGAAAAGGTGTGCAAGTAATCGGTCCGAAGTCCCCAACCTAAGTCAAATAGTACTAAGTCAGTAAATCGTCTTAATAGGTTTAAAATTATGTAATTAAGGTCTTAAGGGTCATCATCATTCATCATTAAACAAAAGGCGTAAAGTAGGTTTCGTTTATGAAAGTAGTTTAAAACAAAGTCTGACTTCAGTCAGTCACCACGACCTCTACCCTTACTGAATTAAGGTGAGACCAGTGGCCATGGCTCCATATATGAGTCCCTTAAGTGTGGTAAAAATTCTAGAAGCAAACTCGTCTTCGTTTGACCGTGGCGACGGTCTAAGTGCGAGTAGGTCAGAAATTTCTGCACAACGTTAAAGGACATAGTGACGATCGGAGGGTCATAAATCCTAAACCGTAACTCGGATTAAGACGAGTCCTATATGAAAAGTTATCTAATCAAAAAGTTCTATCTAAAAATCAAGGTTAGAACAGCCCAGGTCTACTGGTCTGTTACAGAAACATCAGATCATTAGCTTTTGGACAGAAACAGTAAGTTTAAAAGGGTTCCGGTGGTCTTGGCGTTTAATGTTCATCATGGTTCTCATCCTTGATGTGTATAGCTTTAAGTGTACAACTCATGGATGTGTTTACATCATATTAACCAAGTCTTGACCATCATAACACTAGTGCAAGTCTAAGACATGAAGCACAACTCACTTAAGAGTTGCATGTAGTTTGATGAACCAAAGTTACATCAAAGTCTTAGGTTTGACACTTACATGAACTATAAGACTAATAATAAGTTACAAACTTGAAAATGAACTTATGAAATAAAGATCTTAAAATGTAGAACATAGTTCTTAGTTAGATCTTGAAGATCCAAGACTCAAAAGTCTTGATCAAGCATAAGTATACAAAGTTATAATTAAAAAGTTTCCTTTATATGTTCTTGAACTTTAAAGTTAACCTTAAGTTCAAGATTAATGAGATCAAAGTTAACTTGTAACATTTGACCAACAAGAACATAAATCATGAAATTAAAGTGCAAGAATGAAGTAGTAAACTAAGTAAACAAGTAAATTATTCATGGTTGTTCATACTTTAAAGATTCAAACTAAAGTTTGATCTTTAGAAAGTAAGCTTTAAAGTTTACTTCATGAACTTCAAGTATGTCTTTCAACCATGAACTTTATAATCTTTTGAAACAAGTAAGGTAGAACATAACTAGATAGATTATGTTCTTGTTGTTCTTGTTATAACAAGATAAAATGAAGAATCAAACTAGTAAGTTTATTCTTGTAATCATGAAAGTAAGTAACAACAACAAAGTAAGTAACAAAGTAACAACAACTAACAACTACAAACATTTAACAACAAAGAACAAAGATGATGATGATTTAAGGGTGTTTAAATTCGGTTTTAGCAAGAAGAAAGGAAGAGAAAAAGTCAAGTTACTTACAAGAACTAGAGAGAAAAAGAGAGGAAAAAGTTTGAGAGCAAATGAGTGTGTGTTTGAGAATTAGATGAGTAATGCTAGTAAACAAGTAATGAAAAAAAAATATTTGAACTCCCTTTGTGCCCATCTTAGGCCACGGCCTGCAGTCCAAAAAAAGGGAGAGGGATTGTTTTGTGGTCACTTGCAAGTAAAGCTTCAAAAGTGTGGTTATTAGAGGTATGTGCATGGGGATTGAGTGGTAACAAGATTCCAAGTATTCTAACTAACTAGTTACTTATGAAAGTAATACTTACATGCAATGTTGGGCTAGTTAAGTCCATATAGGAAGTAGGGTGGGCTTATAAGCCCAAAGTCATGAGTCCATTACACTAGTAAAGCCCAAGTTCAATTTATTAACAAATAAATCCAATTAAAGCCCAAGTAACTAACTAATAACTTTAGTTAATTAAAATGATTAATAAAATTAATCATGAATGCAAATGATATGTGAAAATATTATTCGTGTAAGTTTCGTGTGTCACAAAGACGTTTCGGGCAATTAAAGTCAAGTTCGGGCAATCATGGCAACATGTAAATGTAATAACATACATTCGTTTAATCACACGTATTATTAATAATAATTATTAATAAATAAACGTTGGAAAATCCAGGGTCGTTACAAAGGTTATGTTTGTTATGATGGTGTTATTGTTGTTCATGACTAAAACAGAAAACAATGATGGATTCAAGGTGAATGACAGTTTTTATTGGAAATGGTGGTGTAGGTGGTGGTGATTAAAGTTGAAGTAAAACTAGCAGTAGTAATTAACACGATGAAAGAGTGAGTCGAAGGAGATTCTTGAGAAAAATATAACTGCAAAGGTGGTGAAGTGAAATGGTGTGCTTGAGGTGGTCTTTGAGTTGTTTTTCACCTATCTGTAAGTATGTTGATATTTATATATGAATATAGTATATATGTATGATTGTAATAATGTAAATCGAATAATTGAATTTTGTAAATTTTGATATGATCGATTGGTTTATAGAATTGAAAGAGTCGACAGGAAGAATCGAGCAGGGCAGAAGACAAGAGAAAAATTTAAAACCGATGGTGACCTGTAACAAATTCGTACGATATATACAGCACAAGATTCGATTACAGATTGTTTCGTAGCTTGATTAGGTCGACAGAAGAATCAATCGGGTACAGATAAAATATATATATATATGTATATACAATTTTCATAAATTTGATTGTTTGATATCGATAGGTAACAAAATTTTCTTTTGTATCAGATTTGAGATCGACCTGTAACAAATCTCTGACAGAAAGCAAAAAGAAATAAAATAAAGCTCGATTGAGATGTGCAACTGAATTCAATCTTGTATCAGATTAGTATCTAATAATTTTGTATTTTATTGAATTATTGTATCTGTGGTTAATTTCTAGCATATTATGATTTCTAGCTGAAATTGTTTGTATTAGCTAAATGAGGTCGACTGGTAACGGATTGCAGACAGGAAGTACATGAGTTATTAATCAGATGAATAAAAAAATTTAAACATAACATGACCTGCAACTGATTCATACCAATTAAAGACTTCGATATCACATAATTTGTTTCCATCTGAATATCAATTTTATAAGTGTAAATAGGTTAATAATAAAATATTGATAATTCCTAATAATAAAGATATTAAAAATAATATTAATAGATATAATAATAATATTAATAATTAATAATATCAAAATCAAAATAATAATAGTAATAAATAAAGTAGTCATAGAAATGATAACAACAATATTATTAATGACAATAAAAATAAATTATATTATTTACTATAATAAAAATAATGATCTTTAAAAATGATAATAATAATTTTATTAATGATACTAGTAATAATACTAATATTAGTATTATTAATGATAATAATGTTAGTAGTAACATTAATAAGATAACAATATCAATTTTCATATCTATATGTCATATTTTTAAATTAATCATATTAATAATACTAATATTGATATAAATATTGAAAGTAATTATATTATTACTATAACAACTATATTTTAATGTAATATTTAATAAGTATGTAATATATATATTATATAATGACTTATATTGAATATTGGATATTTATAAACTTTGTATATATATTACTAAATATATAATATTACTTATGTGTGTGTGTGTATATATATATATATATATATATATATATATATATATATATATATTCATTTTAATATCAACTTAATTATTCTGTTCATTAGTTTACATTTTTAATTACAATTGACTAAATTGAATTTTATTATTTCAAATTATTATATATACTTTTATTTATATTTATATATATAGATATATACTTATATATATATACACACATTTATTTACACGCAATTGTTCGTGAATCGTCGGGAACAGTCGAAGGTCAAATGGATCTATGAAACAGTTCAAAATTTTTGAGACTCAACCTAATAGACTTTGCATATCGTGTTGGAAATATTAAATCGTATCGAGAGTTTGGTTTAAAATTAGTCAAAAATTTCCGGGTCGTCACAATATTGATGCCTTCAACGTTGGTGTTTCGCATTTGTGTTGTGTGTAGACGTTCACTGGGTTAGGATTTCTTAAAGGTTTAGGAATGCTTTCGTATACATCAGATTGTCACATGTTCATGCTATCAAGCTAGCTGACGATGTACCGATGGATTCCTCGGTATACAGACTAATAGTTACGACCAAGTTCAAATGGTAGTAATTAAATAAACCATTTGGATCTTGTCTATTTTTTGGCAAAAAAATGTCAATTTTATATAATTTCGTTTAGTTTTATAATATGTGCGCCTTTGATAATTACGTTATAGTTTGTCTTTTTTGTCAAAATGTTTCACCAATAACAACCAAATTGATTAACTGTGCAAGTGCAATTCTCATGACATTTAAATGAATTTGAAGAATGACCGGATTTGAAAAACAATGGAGTGAACTTGAAAATATGGTAAATCTGAAATGATTATTAAATCATAGATATCTATCACTTGAATTTTCTTTTAAAATTACATCAGCATCACCTCAACACTTCCTCTTCATAATCGATAGAGAAAGGAACATTAATATACATATAACACTTCTCAGCGTCCTCACCTATGGTGGATGAGCATCGTTATGGCAACTCCGATATCAATGGTGTAATTGAGCTCCTAAACTCCACACAAAGTTAAAAGAATGCACTGACCATATATCTTTAAATTTCGACTAAAAACATAGAAAAATTTCTTTAATAATAACTTTAAGCTTTTTAGAGACTTACACATCTTTTGTTAAACGAGTAGTTACGAAATACGATCAATTCTCATGATCCATATAGAAGATGCACGAGCTGCATACCATCTCTTGAGGATATGTCTCCGTTACCATATGAAACGCTCCACAAATCTAAAATTAGACTAAACGTATAAGCGTGTATCTTGATATTTCAAATGAGAACCATGGTGGTAATTATCTTGTAACATACTTCATTATCACGGAACGAAATTTCTTTCAACTAAAATGACATTAAAAATGATGACTTATACATTAACTCTAATTTTTTTTTTTAAATATTAGAATTAGAATTTGTAATTAATTAATGCATGCATAAAAATGGTACTGTAATTCTTAAATTGAATTAATTAGTATTAAATGTAAATAATACTAAATGAAACCTTAACTCTATTAAACACAATTTAATGTGTGTCCTAGAGACATATATTTGACAAAACTATTTTTATAATATATTGTGATTGAATTAATTTATTACAGAGTATTATATATGGTTTTTGATATATATATATATATATACTAGGTTTTTGAGCCCGTGCGTTGCACAGGTGTGTAAAAAACAAATGCAAAAAATGTAATTTGCAGTTCATATTGGTATGTAAATATCAATACTTAAAAAATAGGAAAAGTATAAGAATTATTTAAGAGTCCGTGGTGTTGACAAATTTTAAAAATTCTTTTGAGTTTAAGAGTCCGTGGTATTGAAAAATTTTAAAAATTCCTTTTGAGTTTAAGAGCCCGTGGTGTTGACGAATTTTAAAAGTTCTTTTGAGTTTAAGAGCCTGTGGTGTTGACAAACTTTAAATGTAGTTTTACTAATACAAATTTTTCTCACCATTAATATCTTTTTAAAATATATATTATATACAACGTAATATTTAGAGTACATTGAAAATTTATCATGGAACATAACATTAGTAAAGTATAAGTTATATTATTTTAGAATTATTATATACAATTATTTTTCGAATAAAAGTTTAACCCGCGAATTTAATTTTAGAAAAGTTGTTACTCATTTCAGCAAAATAATGGTACTCAGGGGAGCCGTCATGTATAATTAAATTTATAATAGTTATATTTGCGTGTTCATAAATATTTGAAGGACTTAAACTGTAAGTTCAAATCACTTCCATATTTATTGCTAAAAAGAAATGCTCTGTTGGTAATGCATCGAAGCTCCGTTTCGAGTACAATTAATTGCGTTTTGTTCGTAAAATTATTTCGAGTTGAACAGTGATGGCGGTGGAACCTAATTCGCAACTAACAGAAAGATAAATCCGTTAAAAAAATTTGGTGGGTTTAACTTTTATATTTAACTTTTCAAAAGGTTTTTTACGCATACAAATGTATGTATAATGTATATGTTTGGAAATTATTTGTATGCTATAATCTATATCTATCTATCTATATATATATCTATAAGAATTGAGTCCTAGAAAATTAAGTATGATGTATTAAATAGACTTTTACCTCTCCTTATATTTATTAATGGTAAAAAAGTTAAAATATGATTTACCCATGTCATTTATTATGGTAGTAAATTTATTTACTACCCATTGTAATAAATTTAGTTACCCTTACAATTATATATATATATATATATATATATATATATATATATATATATATATATATATATATATATATATATATATATATATATATATATATATATATTATCTATAAAGATTGACTCCTAAATTATTAAATATGATATAATAAATAAGTTTTACTTCATTATAATTAACTATCTATGTAAAAACTGATAGTGAAAATGGTAAAAAGGTAAATAAAAATTTAGTCTTAAATTATTAAATATGGTGTAATAACTAATTTTTACGTATATTAGATATTGAGCTAAAGAGTGACTCCATTAGTCATAAATATGTATATTAACCAATTAATTTACTCTTATTTTATACTCATTTATCCACTTAACCTAAATGGTAAAAGTTAACTTCCTAATAACAAATTCAAGAAACATAAATTTTTTAGGTAATAACTATGGTAGTAATTATATGTGACAATTATGAAAGAAATGTGAAAAGTTAGTGGTTATGTGGTTAAGAATATGAATGACATATTCAATTGGAGAGAAATATAAAGAGTTATAAGTAATTAGAATGATACGTAGTAATAATTACAACAATTATGAAAGAAATGTGAAAAGTTAGTAGTTTAAGAAAATGAATGACTACAATAAAACTTATTTATAACACATAATTGCTATATCACTACCTCAAAATCCAACTATATATATATATATATATATATATATATATATATATATATATATATATATATATATATATATATATATATATATATATATATATATATTTTCAAGTTCCTAGCACAACAAAATAACTAATGTCATGAAATTATATGTACGTGCATATACTTTGTATTTTGGGTTAATATCTCTTTTTAGGTTATCGTTTATATGTTTATGATATATGATATTGTTAGTACAATAGAATGGTTGTTATAATATATAAATATATATATAAATGGATAGTCAATTATTGATACACAAAAGTAATATTATTGTATTACCTAAACTTGTGATATTTTTGCTATAAATAGTCATGAATGCAAGTATTAAACTTGCACCATTTTCTCACACTTACAAAGTATTTCTTTCTTTCTCTCCATTATCATCTTTGTTCTTACACTTCATTATTAGCATTCTTAATCAAGAATCAAACCACTAAAGGTAGTTATAAGCCTACTGAATTATAACATCAAGAATCAAACCACTAAAGGTAGTTATAAGCCTAGTCTTTTTATCAAGCAATCAGTCAGTTAAAACAATAACGAGGAAATTCACAGCACGATAATCTTAATACTAATTATGGTTGGCTCTGCCACCTAAATGATATATGGTCGGTTATACCACCTGAATAATATATGGTCGACACTGTCGCCTAATTATCATTTATGTTACTAACATTTATATTTCTATTATCTAACATTTATATGGTAGACACTGTCGCCTAATTATCATTTATGTTACTAACATTTATATTTCTATTATCTAACATTTATATGGTCGACACTGTCACCTAATTATCATTTATGTTATATAACATTTATTTATGATTGCTTACATATGGTCGACACTGTCGCTTACTTATCATTTATGTTATATTAAATTTATGTTTAATGTTTATATACTTATGAATATAAATTGACTCTAATTTATCATGTTGTTTGTTTTAATTTTTGATAATAGAAAATGTTGAATCTGGAAAAGCTTAAATTTACTCCTTTAGAATCAACGGGAAACAACTACATGCCATGGGTTATAAAAGTAAAAATGCATCTTAAATCAATGGCCATTCTTGAAACCATAAATGAAAACAACACTTGTTCTGAAAAAGAACAAGCAAAGGCATGTTGCTTTATTCATCAACATATTGATGAATGCTTACAAAATAATTATGTGACTGTAGAAGATCCCCATGTTTTATGGGAAGGTCTCAAAAGCAGATTCAATAATCAAAGAGAAATTTTACTTCCAGCTGCTATGGATCAATGGAGAACATTAAGGTTCCAAGACTTTAAGAAAGTAAATGAATACTGCTCAGCTCTGTATAATACAGTCTCACAACTTAAATTCTGTGGACATGAAATAAGTGATGCAGACATGTTGGAGAAAACTTTCTCCACAATGAATGCTGCCAACATCACAGTGCAAAGAAATTTGAGAATGCTAAAATTCAACACATATCCTGAACTTAATTCATATCTCTTGGTTGCAGAGCAAAATGATGAGCTATTAATGAAAAATCAGCAATCCCGTCCTACTGGTACACTTGCAATCCCTGAAGCAAATACTGCAAATAATTATAAACAGGGACAAGGACTCGGGCAAGGTCGTGGTTATAATAACCATCTCCATCATCATGCCAAAAGCCATAACTATGGTAGAAATCATCCTTATGGTAATGGGAATGGGCATGGACGTGGCCGTGGTCGTGGCCGTGGTGGTCAAGGAAATAATAATTCACGAAAATATAAATATCAACCACAAAACAAGCCCACTAAACAAGATGTTGAAGAAAATTCTTCTAAAAATTCTGAAGAATCTTGTTACAGATGTGGTAGAATGGGCCACTGGGCTAATACTTGCCGAACATCTAAACATCTTGTTAAGATGTATCAGGATTCGCTGAAAGGTAAAGAAAAGGAAGTAAATTTTGTGGATAATATTGATCCAACAGTCACTGAGCAACCATCTGATTTATATGAAGATTTCTTGAATTAAATTAATATGTTTCTTTTATAAATAAAACGATTTAACCTTTGTCATCATGTTTTCTCAAATGTTTCAGTTCTATATATTTTATCAAATGTTCCAGTTCTATGTTTGATGTTTCAATTTTATGTATGTCAAATGTTTCACTTTTATCTATTTGTGCATAATAAACATTTTGTGTAACATTTATATACTTACTGTTTGTTTCTTATATATGAAGTTTAATATGAATTCTGCTGGAACACAACATCAATCAAGTGGTGGAGATCTCTGTATAGCAGATAGTGGTACTACACACACTATACTTAAATCTGAAAAATATTTCATTGATTTGAAACCAACGGAAGGAACTATACATACAATATCAGGTGCTGCTAACTTGATAGAAGGGATAGGAAAGGCAAAATTCATATTACCAAACGGTACAACATTTTTAATTAATAATGCCTTATTCTCTCCTAAGTCAAGCAGAAATTTATTGAGTTTTTCTGATATATACCTTAATGGATATGATTATCAGTCAGTAACAGCAGAAAATGAGAAATATTTAAGTGTCACTAACAAGAATCACGTGATTGAAAAATTGCCAAGACTTAATTCTGGATTACATTATACACATATAAATGTACCAGAAGCACATATGGTGATTAAAGAAAAGTATATTGATTCTGGTGTATTTAATTTATGGCATAACAGATTGGGCCATCCAGGATCAACAATGATGAAAAAAAAAAAATTTAATGTACACATGGACATCTACTGAAGGATAGAAAAATCCTTCATGATACAATGGTTCCATGTATATCTTGCTCTCTTGGAAAATTGATAACTAGACCCTCACCACTTAAGGTTGAGAAAGAGTCACTAATGTTTCTTGAAAGAATTCAAGGTGATATTTGTGGACCAATTCATCCATCATGTGGACCATTTAGATATTTCATGGTCCTAATAGACGCATCTAGTAGATGGTCTCATGTTTGTCTGTTATCAAGCCGTAATGTGGCATTTGCAAAATTTCTTGCCGAAATTATTAAATTGAGAGCACATTTTCCTGATTACATCATTAAAAAGGTGAGACTTGATAATGCTAGTGAGTTTACATCTCAAGCATTTAATGACTATTTCATGTCTATAGAAATTGTTGTTGAACATTCTGTTGCTCATGTGCATACACAAAATGGTTTAGCCAAGTCACTGATTAAACGTTTACAGTTAATAGCTAGACCATTGATAATGAGAACAAAACTCCCTGTATCTATATGGGGTCATGCAATTTTACATGCTGCTGCATTGATTCACATCAGACCAAGTGCAAGTCATAAATATTCCCCCCTACAACTTGCTTTTGGTCAAGAGCCAAATATTTCCCACCTTAAAACATTTGGTTGTGCAGTATATGTTCTAATTGCGCCACCACAACGTACAAAAATGGGTCCTCAAAGGAGGTTGGGAATATATGTTGGATATGAAACATCTTCAATCATAAGGTATATTGAACCTATGACAGGTGATGTTTTTACAGCACGTTTTGCTGATTGTCATTTTAATGAAACATTGTTTCCTAGATTAGGGAGAGAAATAAAAAATAAAGAAAATGATGTTTCATGGTGTGAACCTCAATTAAAGTATCTTGATCCTTGCACAAAAGAATGCGAGATAGAAGTTCAAAAGATAATGCATATGCAAGAACTTGCAAATCAATTGCCTGATGCATTCACAGATACAAAAAGGGTGACTAAATCATATATACCAGTAGTTAATACTCCAGCTCGAGTTGAGATTCCAAATCGGAAAACTGATAATGTAGTCACTCAAGAATATATGCCGCGTCTGAAACGTGGGAGACCAGTTGGTTCCAAAGATAAAAATCTTCGAAAAAGAAAATCAGCTGATAATAAGGTAAAAGAAAGTGTTCAAGAAGAACCACAAATCAGTACTCCTACTGCAGAGGAGATTGATGATGTCAATACAGAAATTGCAATCAATTATGCACATTCAAAAATATTATGGAACCGAAATAAAATGAAAAATCTTGATGAGAAATTTTCATTTAATGTTGCATATGACATCATGAATAATGATGATGATCCAGAACCAACATCTATGGTTGAATGTCAAAATAGACATGATTGGGCTCAATGGAAAGAAGCAATACTAGCTGAATTAGAATCACTCAATAAAAGAAAAGTTTTCGGATCCATCATTCTCACTCCTAAAGATGTGAAACCTGTAGGATACAGATGGATTTTTGTCCAAAAAAGAAATGAGAAAAATGAAGTTACAAGGTATAAAGCTAGACTTGTAGCTCAAGGTTTTTCTCAAAGACCGGGAATTGATTATGAAGAAACTTATTCCCCTGTTATGGATGCAATTACTTTTAGATACTTAATCAGCCTGGCAGTTTCTAAAAATTTATAAATGCATCTCATGGATGTTGTGACTGCTTATCTATATGGATCACTTGATAGTGATATATATATGAAGATACCTGAAGGATTTAAGGTACCAGAAGCATCAAATGCAAAACCCAAAGAAATGTATTCGATTAAATTACAAAGATCTTTATATGGGTTAAAACAATCGGGACGTATGTGGTATAACCGATTAAGTGATTACTTGATAAGAAAAGGGTATACAAATAACCTTACTTGTCCTTGTGTTTTCATTAAGAAAACAACATCCGGATATGTGATCATAGCTGTTTATGTTGATGATCTTAACATCATAGGTACAAATAAAGAGATCCATGAAGCCATTCAACTTCTAAAGAAAGAATTTGAAATGAAAGATATCGGAAAAACCAAGTATTGCCTTGGTTTACAAATTGAGCATATGCCTAATGGTTTACTTGTACATCAAACAACATATACTGAAAAGATTCTGAAACGTTTCAATATGGACAAGGCAAAACCATTAAGTACTCCTATGGTTGTTAGATCACTCAATGTTGAAACTGATCCATTTCGTCCATGTGAAGATCATGAAGATATTCTTGGACCAGAAGTACCATATCTTAGTGCAATTGGAGCTCTTATGTATCTTACAAATTGTACAAGACCTGATATTTCTTTTACAGTTAATTTGTTGGCAAGGTTCAGCTCTGCTCCTACCAAAAGACACTGGAATGGGATCAAACACATATTTCGATACCTTCGAGGAACTACTGATTTAGGATTATTTTATTCTAACGAATCAAAACAAGATTTGGTTGGTTATGCTGATGCAGGTTATTTATCTGATCCACATAAAGCTAAATCTCAAACTGGATATGTATTCCTAAATGGAGGTACTGCAATATCATGGCGTTCTCAAAAATAAACACTTGTTGCTACATCATCAAATCATGCCGAAGTGATTGCATTACATGAAGCTACTCGGGAATGTTTTTGGTTGAGATCAATGACACAAATCATTACTGATTCTTGTGGACTAGAACGCGATAAAAGTCCAACAATTATCTATGAAGATAATGCAGCTTGCATAGCACAGATGAAAGAATGGTATATCAAAAGTGACCGAACCAAACACATACCTCCTAGATTCTTCTCATACAATCAAAATCTCATTAAGGACAACGAGATTGAAATGATATTTGTTCAATCCAGCAAAAACTCTGCTGATCTTTTCATGAAAGCACTTCCAACTGCTATTTTCAGAACACACGTTCATAACATTGGCATGAGACATGTTCAAAAGATGTAACAACTGAAGCGATGTCTACTTGAGGGGGAGTCAACTCCATGCTGCACTCTTTTTCCCTTAGCTAAAGTTTTTTTCCTACTGGGTTTTCTTAGCAAGGTTTTTAACGAGGCAGTAACTTACAGTTGATCTTAAACAAACAAAATTGCTATCCAAGGGGGGGTGTTATAATATATAAATATATATATAAATGGATAGTCAATTATTGATACACAAAAGTAATATTATTGTATTACCTAAACTTGTGATATTTTTACTATAAATAGCCATGAATGCAAGCATTAAACTTGCACCATTTTCTCACACTTACAAAGTGTTTCTTTCTTTCTCTCCATTATCATCTTTGTTCTTACACTTCATTATTAGCATTCTTAATCAAGAATCAAACCACTAAAGGTAGTTATAAGCCTACTGAATTATAACATCAAGAATCAAACCACTAAAGGTAGTTATAAGCCTACTGAATTATAACAATGGTATCTTTTTATATTCTCAAATTCATCTATTGAAATTGTACTGTTAGTTGTATGTAATTGTTAACACTTAAGACTTCAATTAGTATGATATGTATATGAGGAACGTATACTTGATATAGAGCATCATATCTTAGCACACTTTTTGGTTGGAATGAGATATATATCTCAGCTTTTGCTTGAAATAAGCTATATATGCTATTGAAGCCCTTCAATTACCTGTAATATTTAACAGGTCTGTGTAGGTGCCATTTCATATTTGTCACATTCATTCACTATTCTATTAAGTTCATACTCATACTGATTTTTACTTTCTCAAATGAACTCTCACTACTTTAAAATGTATGGTTACTTAATTTTTTTACATTTATAATGTTTGGATCTTTTAACCAAGTTCTATTTTTATTGTATTATTGATAGCCAATATAATGGTAGTTTATGATGTATAATTTATCACTATGCATGTTTAATGTTTTACTTTTGGTTTTCTATTTTCACTGTTTATGTTGTTGGATTTTATTATATATATTAAATAATAAACATATATAATGTGTCGATCTAGAAAGATGATAGGAGATATGTTTATACTTTTGTAATAATGTGCACCACATATTTTTTTTAGTTAGCTCTACAGTGAGACATATATACTATACTTTAATATGATGTTTTTTAGATGCTTAACTAAATATCTAAATTATAACTATGATACACTTAAATTCCTTAAGACATTTGGTAAATACCAAAAATAGATAAGTTTGACATCGAAACCTCATATGTCACAAAGGGTACTCAAATAAACATATTGTGGTCAAATTTGTGTCAATTCATTATTCATTGCAAGGACCAATTAATCATATATTATACATTTTCTGATAACTCTCATGATTAGACTATATTAT